>NW_010164420.1:0-29227 GCF_000695765.1 Mesitornis unicolor | reverse complement strand
CCTTCCCCTCAGCTCTGGTACGGCGGGGTTGGGTTTTTTGTTTGTTTGTTTGTTTTTCATGGGGGGATTTAAATCTATTTTGCAAGCAGTAGTTTTCAAAGCCTCGCAGGACTCCAGTGAAGTGTTAAGTGCACCTCAGAGCCTGAGAAAAACCGCGGTGGGAGGTGACTTCCCCTGGGTCCTCCAGCCAAACCCCGCCGAGGTGCCCTGGACCCCGGCTCAGGTGCTGCAGTCCCTGCCGCCACCGCTTTTGCACAAATGTCGTCAAGATGCGCGTTCCTGTCGTCACTGAACATAATAGATTATTTTTTCTAAAATTTTGACTTAGAGGCTGTACTAGAAAGGTGAAAGAGGGAGCACTATGTTCCGTTACGTATCTTCGAAAGGCCTGCTGTATTGTAGGTGGAGGAAACCTGTCTTTTACTTAATTAAATTGTCAAAAAGTTTACTTCTTTCTGTGTATCTCTCGCTGATCATATTTGCTTATACTTTTTTCCTTATTGTTGTGCTGTTTTATCACATTACTCCCACAAAACCTCATTCTGTGCTAATACTTTCTTTACTTTCTTTTTATTTAAAGTGTATTTTGTAATACATCGATATTTGAGAAGCACGGATACCAAGATAAGGTGCTGGGAAAGCAGGCAAGCTGAAAGCAAATGGTGTGTAGAGTAGGACTTTAGTGCTGCTGAAATAAAGAAAATGTCAGTTTATGAGCAGTGTGAAAGTTGACGCTGCTGTAACTCAAGTCCCAGACAGCAAACAGAAATCTCTTGAGGAGCAGTGGTGTGTTGGTGGTGGGTGCTGCAAGCCCTCAGTTACGTAAGCAGGTCTCTGGAAGGCAGTGGGACTGGTGCAGACGGGCATGTTTGCAAGCAGCAATTCATTTCTGATCCTGTCTACTCGTCTGCACCGGACTCATTTTCATGTGGCGACTCAAGTAGAATTCAGCATTTTCATTGCTTTTATGTGAAGAAGCAGTTGCTTATCTATGTCTGTGTGTTTTGCTAATAAACTAGTTCAGTATTCTTTTTAATGGCCTTATGATGTGATATTGAGCTCCATTTTCCAAGCAAACCTTGCTGCAAGTTCTTCCTAAGGCAAAGTAATACGTATTAAATGTTCTGTTTAGTGTCAATGCTAACTTTTTTGCTTTAATGTTTAATAGAATGAATGCAGGGTTTTATATTACCTTTAATTCACTTTTGACATCATTACCAGTATTGACATTTGCTCACATGTTATTAATCCAGGACCACAACCTCTTGATTATCTAGGCTATTGAATGTGATATTAATCCAAACTTCTGGCATATCTCTCTATCTAAACAATATCTTTTAACCATTCAATTGCCTATTTCCTCATTATGTGAAGTAAATTTTTATTGGTTTTGACACGTTCCATGGGGAGATAATGGGTATACTTACATGGTGTCCTATAATGCTGTCACCTCAGTAAGTTTCGTTTTGGAGGAGTGCAGTGAGGAGAGTGGTCAGTTGGTTTGGTTTGGTTTTCCTCGAACAGGCATTTGGCCTCCTTTAAGAGGCCTCAGGGTACCCCTCCTGGCCTTTCATACTGTTTCAGATGGCTGAGAGTCTCCGCTGTGTCCCATGTCACATATCAGACACAATAGAGCACTTCAGATAGCGTTAGCTACCTCTTTGTAGATAGCTGAGTCAAACCTTGTGCGTTTGTCTGGTTCCTTGTCCTTTGTTAGTGAAGAATAAAGCGCTGCGGATCACTTGTGACAGTAACTTTAGTGATGTGACTAGCAAATAGGACTGTTCGTATGAGTATAGATAATCCTCTGGGTGTTGGCTTAGAGTTTGTTACATCAGCAAAACCTGAATATTCTGGTTATCTGTCCAAAACTTGTAATAGGCAGTTGAAAGTGTAGCAAGAGAGATTAAGAAGAAAGTTCTGAGACTCAAAATACCCTAAAAATTGCGTTGTAACTTCAGAATAGGTGCAGGATGATGAATGCAGTTGAAAAACAACCTGTGTTGACCATGAGGAAAAAGCCGAGTAGTTATTCAAGAGTGAAGTGATTGCTTTGGTGACAGTCTGGTGGAAGATGGTAGTGGAGGAGGTAATTTGGAACAGGATGAATGTTTACATTTAAACAAAATTGTGTGGCTGCTGGAATCTTTTAAAATAAACACTTGAATGAAGTTCAGACTTCTGATAAGGCTTACCATTGGAATGTGCGTGTCAGAGATGCTGAAGAATTCTGTTTAAAAACAAAGCTTTACTTATACTGTGTATGTGCAGTACATGTTTGCAATTTGCAGAGTTTAAAGTGGAACTTAAGTGGTTCTTTGAAAGAAAAAATACGTAAAAACTAAGTAAAGGTAAATACAAATGCAGACTATTTTAAGAACAGAAGTTGCAGTTGCAAAAGGATAAAATAGTTTCAGTTATCTGAAAACATCTAAAATCTCTGAGAAATGAAAAGTGAGCATGGATAAATAATATTTACATGTAATGGGATAATAGCTGTGACAGTAATGGATGTCATAGTGGCTCAGATACATGTTGGTCTCAGTATATTAATGCTGCAAAAGTATCAGTTAAATCAGAAAGGCTTATTTTTTGCCATAGCCTACTCTGAAAAGAGTTTAGTCTTCCATAAATGGAGTTATTTAGTAGTGAAATATTTCAGACTTCCATGTTATAGGTGTGACCAACTCTTCCACATTTATTTGATCTAATGCAGCATATCCTAAGTGATGGGTTAAGCCCCATTTTCCTGTGTCGCCTCATACGCATCAGCATGGGCTTGTATCTAAAGGTCATTGTGTAAAAGGCCTTGTTTTCACATATTTTGAACCTTACATTCAGAATTCTTGAATATTTTGTAACGTATAAATAAAATAGCGGGTGTGCTGCAGGGATGCCCTCCACACACTGGAATGTAAACCAAAAATGCTTTAAATGTTTCTCAGAGGCAGAAGCTGCTACTTATTTAACAGACATGTACAATAGGGAGTGTGCTTTGGAGGGTTCATCGCATACCTTTAAGTGTGCAGAAAAAGGCATCATTTCTGAAGAGCCTGAGTTCTTCTGGCTGAACGCTCAGGTCAGTGCCCTCATAGCCTCAATAGCAATTCTCTTGCAGAAGCCTATTTATCTGCTTTCAGCTGTTTCTCTCCTCTGATCTAAAGGCCTCACATTGCTGGCAGATTTTAGTCTTCCCGTCGCTCCTATTTCAAGGCCATATGTCCCAAGAACTGCTCGGCTTCGAGAAGATGCCATATTTGGAGTGCCAGATACTTGTGAAGGCAACGTTGTGGTGTGATTTCTGCATGTCTGTGAAAGAGCAACAACGGTGATACTTGTACTAGGTAGCTGTCATAATGCAGGAATCTTTGTTTGCACAGTGAATTTATTCATTGTATAATGGATCCCCTTTAAAAACTAATAGCACTGGGCTTTTCAGAACCAAAACTGCTTGCTTGCTTTGGTGCCTCTTGCGAAAGAGATGCTCTGTCCTGCCTGCATGTAGCAGTCTGATTATGTGTGCAATGTATGTATATATGGAAACCTTCGTGTGGATTTGCAAATTCATCAAGGAAGGATTGATTTTAAGTGTCAAAGGGGCAGGATTTGGAACTGCCAGGCTGAATCATGTTTCCCTCTCACACCCCCTAAGCTTTGCAGCAGTTCAACCTTGGATGTGTATTTCAAGTTTCGAAAAAGTTTGTGCAGAATACTGAAGCTGTGGCTATTCAGCCTTTAGATTTCTAAGTCATTAATTCCACAGTGTTTGGAGAATTACCTTTAGCCTAATTTATTAATAAAGAAATGTTATTTATTAACACGCCTAAAATAGCTTACATTGGACTTCATGAAAAGTATGTCTAATATAAAATCATCCACCAGGGATGAAGGTTGCTTAAAGCATTGCAGCTGCTGATGTCCACTCCGTATTACATGTATCTCTCAAAATGCTTTAGGATTCAGGAGTTTTCAGATGAATGAAAGCTTTTTCTTGGTGGTTAACAGTGAGGCCAACACCTAGCATATTCCTTTTGATATCTCCTTACGAGCAGGAGATAACTTTCCAAGCCTCTGGATAGCTTTACTGTGCAAAAGTCAGTGTCACCTTCAATGTGTGTATTTTATCCTGCTTACTGAATAGCGGTTCTTCATCAGTGGAAGTTATTGCCGCTGGTGGGAAATCCTCCATCATGGAAGGTGTGATTGCTTTCAACAGAGTATACAAAACAGGCCCGTAAATTAGGCTGTGCAGCATTTCAGTTTCTGTGATGCAGGTATTTTCTTGTGTATTACCTTTTTTTGTAATATTGTTATTATTTAAACACACTAATAATGCCTGTGGGGATTGAAATAATAGGAATTTTGTTGTCAGGGAATGTTCTCTGTAAGCAAAATGGGAAACTCCCAATAGGTTGGTGGGTTCCTAGAATGTATTCTAATAGGCATCTCCAAGTGTTTTTAAGCAGCAGTATTAAATGAAGAGGTTTATGATAATCAGGAGCAGAAATATAATCTTTGCTATCATAAGATTCCTTAGCAATTCTGTTGATAGCAATTGCTGAAGCTTAAGGTAAATCCAGTTTATTAAAAAAAAGAAAGATTTTTATTCTTTGTCAGCAGAGGAAATTGGTCTGTTCATTTTTAGGTGCTGGCCTACAGTCACAGTAAAAGCTAAATGGTAGTTTTGAGAATGAAAAAACCCCAAAAAACCTAATTGGTGGCAATATTATGTGTATATACAAGTGCTTTGCTGCATTGAACTTGCACTCCTAAGTTCAAAAGCGGTTTTAAAACATTGCTTTATTCTACAAAATCTACATGTTCACCAGCATTTTTTGAATGTGTGAAATACTTTACTAGATTTAAATTGGGTTTTGTGGACTAAAAATAGAAGACTGGCATGAGTTTTGGCCTATAAATGGTAGGAAGTAATTACATGAAGACAAAATATAAAATTTTTATCTGGAAAAGGTCTATTCCATGTTACTGGGTTTTTCTTAGAGTACAGTAAGTACCAAGTGTGCAACAGTCCTGACAAAAACTGGGCCCATTTTTTGTTAATCATGCAAATGACACAGTCATCCTGGAAGAGGTAGGGAGATTCTTCGTGAAAGATTAAGTACTCTGAAAAATTGATGTGTTATATACCGTAGTCCTGCTGATTCTGTGTCAAGTGCTAAAGAATTTGAGAGCAATAGGAACAAGAAAATGTCATTACGGTCTGTGAGGGTTGGTGTTAACAGGTTTGTTTCCTCCAGAAGGCACAGTATTACGCTGCTTTTTCTGTGACCCAGCAGTGTCCTCGTCATTATTTTTTCTTGGCTCTGCTAACGTTTATTGCTCCCTAGCTAAATAAGATGACAAGACAGAGCTGCATTTACTGTGAATTTTCTTGTGATTTTTTTTTTCCCTTCCTCTTTTGACTCAGGTTTTGCAAGTATCTGGACAGTAGAGAAAAACTGAAAGGTTACTTTATGTGTGGCACTCCTGTTATACATCCTGGCATGACATATGCCTTTTTATAGAAATACCATCATACTGTTTATTGCTTACAGTATACAGTGGCTTCCAGATCCCTTCCAGCAGAACTCAGCTTATCTCTATGTAGTATTTTTGCTGGATTTCTAGATCTGCACTTGGTCTGCTTGCAGTTTACTTTTCAACAAATTTTCCAATATATTACATTTTATTTTGAATTTTGATCTCCTCTGCTTGTGGATTGAAGGTGATACAAAACCTATCTGCTTACTTCACAAACATTTTTCTCTACTGGAATTTGCTAGCATATACAGCCAGCTGTGAGGTGTATTCTTGCAGTGTGCTACGTGAAATTACACTCCATTGACAGTGCATTTTAGTATTAACTTCTGTATTTGGGTGGCAGTTTGTTTGTTTTTTAAGAAACTGTGCATGCATTAAGCTGCAATGTCGTATCAGTCCCCTGCTAAGCTGTGATTTCATATCAGTCCTTACTATCCCATGAAAATACCATGTTTGGACTTCTACTGAAAGCCTTACTGTAGCCAGTATAAATGGTTATTACTGAGTTTTCCTTCTTAAGGAGGCCGGTTACCATATCAAAAAGGAAGTTTCATTGGTTTGACATTTTGATTATGTTCGAGCACTTAATCCTTCAGGTGCTTATGTGGTGACATAACTTGTTTCAGCATCTTCCTGATGGTATAAAAGGGAGCTGGATTGGTTTGCAGTTCCTTGAGTCAGACCAGCTTCTCCTTTTGAAGTTGCATACTATTTTTGCCTCTCCACAGTCCTTTGGGAACTTTACCCTTCCTTCGTGCATTATTGAATATAATCGCTAATGTTTGGGGATGGCTTTAGGTAATACCTTAAGTAGTCTGCATTGAACTTCATCGTTCTCTATCAGAGTTTGTCTGGCTTTTTTGATTTTTTTGTTTTTTTTAATCCTATTCATTTTTCTTCAGGGCTTGCAGTGCTGTCTTCTTGATAAAAATCACTTCAGAAATTTTTTTGCTTTTCATTATGGTTTTGATGGAGACTTGAAAAGAATATGAAAGAGGTACTGAGTACTCCAGCTTTCTCTTAACCGTTTGTTATTTTCTCTCCTTTCCCATTAAATCTTAGAACCTCGCTTATCTTTGTCTCCCGCTTGCTTCTGCTGTATTTACAGATCCTTTTCCTGTTGTGTTTTTATGTCCCTCATTAGTTGTTGGTCCTTTTGTGTGTTTGTTCATCTGGATCATACCCTAGACGTTTGTTCCATTCTTTTCTACTTGTTCCTTGTTGAATGCTCTTGTTTCACCTTTTGTACAATCTCTTCTGATGATACTTTAAAGACTCTGGATGTAACAGTAATAGTGTCTTGCCATGCTTCCTGTATTCCCTCTGCACTAGGTAATCTGTTGCACTACTTTATACAGGCTTTGTCGATAGCTATCAGTTTTCCTGAACTCCTTGATCGTCCCTTCAAGAGATGTTACAAGTCATTTGGCTGAGTTTGCTGAAGTTGCTGCTGTGAACTCCACCTCTTTTTCTGTGTGTGTGCACTTCTTTCACATCTTGCTTTCAATATGCTGGTGAATTCTCTTGACTTGTTATAGTGCAGTGTACTGCTGCCCTTAAAATCTCAGCCAGTGCTTTCCTATTAATTGGAATAAAATAGAACTGCATCTTTAGTAATATTTTCCATGTTCATACCTTTACCTTGTTAGCACAGCTCCGTCTTAATGATATGTTTCTTCCTCAGGGAAGCAGCATGAAAAGATGAAAAGAATGCGTGTATGTGATGGCTAGGGCATGGGATGGGGGAACTAAGTCTCTGTGTGGTTTTACTTGCTTTGTTAGGGGTAATTTTCTGCTTTCATACAAGTTGCTTGTCTTTGCTGGGCTGTTTTTTTCAGATTAATAATTAAACTGCTACAGTAAGCACCGAACCTGCATGTTTCAAGGGTTAATTCATCACTACGTGTAAAGCTACTGAGAATTTTTGATGGAAAATGCTGTTTTAAGTGCGAAGCACTGTATCTGCAAGGTAGTTCTAATGTTATTCAAAAACATTATTAAAGCCATTTGCTGAAATAAAAGTGGTATACTACGTTCTACTGAGAATTTTTGATGGAAAATGCTGTTTTTAAGTGCGAAGCACTGTTTGTATCTGCAAGGTAGTTCTGTTGTTATTCAAAAACATTATTAAAGCCATTTACTGAAATAGAAGTGGTATAGTACGTTCTATGTATACACAATTAAGTCTCTTCTCTGTGTGCAAACATCAGTTGTTCTGGTGTTCTTGCAGGCACCAGTATGAGAACCAGTGCATTTCAAGTGGAAGAACCTGCCTAGAACAGAATAGCCTTTCAGTTCAAATTTCATCCTGCTCCAGGGAGGGAATATCACATTTGTAAACTTAGCGCTAAGTGTTGCATTCTTGTCAAGAGACCATTTCCAAGTAACGTTTATGGCCTGATTGTCAAATAATTTATAGATAATGCAACAGATATATTTAATGTATTAAGGGCATGATTTTTAAGAAGGGGAGGAATGGAAGCCAAATGGAATTTTAAGTCCTGTTGGCTTGTCAGTGGGATTTGTGCATCTCTAAGTTGGATGTTTTTGAAAATTGAACTCTAAATTGGTGACTAATAGAAATCGTCCCATGATAATGACTTACAAGTTACCATTAATAATTCAACTGAAGATTATTGAAATCTGATTCAGTTCCTCCTGAAAATGATAAAAAGTTTCTCTCATTGATTTTAGTGGCTTTGGGTTATGTTGTTAGGGCACTCTTATGCTTTTGAGGCATAATTTTGCCCCTTCCAATGCATCCAGGTAGCCAGAATTGAAAGACATAAGTTACAGGAGAAATGGATAATGGAGTCTTCTTCGAGTCTGTTTATGCACAAATATTTACAAGGATGTATAGGATCCTGTTCCCCTGAGTGCAGGAAGAACCAGGCAAAGTGCGTTTCTCTCTGCCAGCTTTCCATAGCAAAAGCTCAGAGGTGGATTTCCTTGGGAAGGGGAGCAGGAGGTGGGCTACACGGTAGCTGTTACTGCTGTGCAGCATGGGCTCTGCATCAAATGAAACAGCAGCAGCGCCCTGCCTTCTCTCCCAGCCTCCCTCCATCAGCGCACAGGCACGTCCAGTGCCGCAGCCTTTGCTGTTACGCACCACCGAGAAGCTGGCTGTTTTCATCATTCCTCCTCTTTGTCTTTTGCTGTCTACCTCTCTCTTTCATTACCAACAAATATGTAGATGAATCCTTTCCCCTTAAACCGTTTGAGTTCCTAAACCATCTTATATTTGATATGGCTTTGGATGGAAACGTGCCTTTTACAGCTGTTTTAAATGAGGGATGTCAATTAAACCTACCAGTTTTATCCAACCAGATTTTCAAGCATCCCAGAAACACAGTGCTGTCTTTGGATAATCTGTGTATAAACGTGAAAAACAGAAGCCCTATGAAAGTATTTGTGGGGGACATGAAATCTGTAAAAGAACAACAGTGGATCACTGGTATTGTTAGTAAAGCTGACATAATATTTACTTTAGGGACATGTGGAATTTTTGTTATCAGATCAATATTTGTAAAAAGAGATTGGTTAATCAAAACAAAGATTTACTAAAATATGTTCATTAACACTGAAAGATGAGCTGATAGGTCCATATTCCTCTGCAATGGAGAGAGAGGTTTTTCTACATGAAAATACAGAGGTACTGGTGTAGAACTGGAAGTCGTTTGGAGGTATTTTTGTCTTCTCACACCACCACTCAGTGCCTGTTAGCAGTCTGCCTCTCTGCAGCAGCAATGGGTGTACAGTACTGATGACCTCTCAAGTTGAATAAAATTCTGCTTCAGACATAACCCTGCCTGAATTTGTCTGTGGGACAGAGTACTGTGCACTGAAGGATACTTGAAGTGAACACTTATGGGTGCATATGTTCATGTTTAGTTTTTATGTGAATGCTTTTTTCAGTGCAGGGCGGAAAGGCTTTTTCATCCTGTTATTATGTATGACTTCTGGCTTCGTAACTTTCCTGTAATTCAACCAGACTTTTTTTTTTTGCATATTTTTGTGTAAATATGGCAGAAGAAATAGGGGATTGGTGGAGCTTATGATACTCATTCTGATTTTAAACCTATGACTTCTGGAAGAAAATTGTAGCCCTAAATGCTTTGCTGTGTGAGGGGAAGGTGTAGAGAAGGAAAAGCCATAGGATGCCTCTAAGTGTTGAACAAAAAAAGGGAACAAAAAGCTTTCCATAAATAGTAGCGTGGTCCCAGTACAGTGAAGTACTTAAGCATATGCCTAAATCCCTCCTTGTTCAACAAAGCACTTACATGTGCGTTTGAATTCTGCTGAAATAAAGCATTAAACATCAGGCTTAAGTGCTTTGTTGAATTAGGGGCTGTATCTGTGCAGACAGACGTGGAGAGAAGGATGATGGTTTTCTTCACAGGAGGTTGGTGTGCTGTAAGCATTTGTGGCATAATATCTTCTCTGAAATTTCTGACACTGTGTACTGACCAAATATCTTGGAGTAGTATTGAATATTAAAGTATTAGAGAGTAATTGTATTCTGATAGTCCAAAAATTCTCTTCTTTTGTTACTTGCAAATTGGTCAGACTTAATGATAACTGCTGCCTTTGTAACAGCAGGGCCTGTATTATCTACTAAAGTGAATTTCCAGTTTCTTAGTAAAACTAATGCAGTCAGGATTTTCCTCATGACATCAGTAAGCAGTCTGTACTCAGGAATTCAAAGTATGGGCTTCTTGATCCAGGTACCCCAGTTAGCGCTCTCTCCAGTTTTCAAATATACGTAAAGATAATTTTGGATTTCAGTTTTTGAGTTAGCTCCATCAGGTCTCTTACAAAGGCTTATTTTCTCAGAAAATATTTAGTGCCTGTTTTCTTCACTCTAGTTAACCGTTTCAAATTTTCAAAGTATTAGTCACTTTTAAAACTATTCTACAGGGATCCTAACTATTGGCAGCTGGTTTTAGTCATCTTGTCTCTGAAAAGGCTCCCCAAAACGTTACCAGTGGTTGTGATGGCTGGCTGGATTGATCAGAAGGTGATACTTAAAAAGTGTATCTCGATCTGGCTAAAATAATGAAAATACATCCTGCTTTTTTATAAGTGTGGTTATATACAGCTAACCAGACAATTTTTTCATTTATAGGAGTATGGAACTTATTTCCATTGATATGGAAACTTCAACGTGTCATTCGCTTGTCAGGGATCCTGAGGTACAGACTTGGCTTTTGAAAAACCTGCTCCAAGTCCCTGCTCTGATTGACAGCATAGATTTCACATCTCGGATCACTCAAAATTAATCAGAGCCAGTATTCCCCAAATGCATTTCAGCATATAAGTTATGAGAGTCACCTTCACAGCTAGGATACCTTTTTTTTTCCCCCTTTCCAATGGAAATCTGGGTGAAGTAGGTAAGTAGTGAGAAGTTGGGCTTTTGATAAAGTGACAATTTGACCAAAAAATGTTCTGATGTTTTAATGAAACAGAATTATCATGGTGATTTTGGAGGATATGTGGCAAGTGGATCTAGAAGACCACTTTCAAAAACAGTCTTTGAAATACTGGGACTCTTCAAAAAGAAGTCTGTACAGCCAAAGTCATACCCAGTGCTAATTGCCTACCCATCACGGTGCTAGAGCACAGGGCCTTTGCTTTGTTTACTGTTTTTTAGTGAGCAAATCGTTATACCTGTTTTGTGTGTGTGCATCAAGTCCCTCTCAGGAAAAGCACGCTGTGAGAATGGTTGATTCGAATGTTATACGTTTGAGCTGATAAAAGAAATTCTAATCTGGGTCTTTACATAGGAAGTTATAAAGGAATTTCATAATTTAAACCGGATCAAGTCTATAAAGTCATAATAAGCTCATGTAAATATCCCCAGTGTAATAAAGTTGAAATATTCCAATTGTATAATTAAAACCTCTGTAAATATTTGAGTGCAAGTCTCTTGTTGCTTTGCGTTGTATTTGATTAGAGCAGATAGAGCTTTGAAGAAGTGCCATTTTGATCTAATTCAAAGGTCAACTGTTACGAATCATGGTTAATGTCACAGTGTTCTCTTACTTCATCTGCTGCATTTGGCACTTTAAGTTACGTAAAGGAACTTCATCTGTTTTGAACTTCATATGGTGTGGATGGCAGTTTCTGATCAAAATACCTTTTGGAAACAGGATTAAAATATGAAAATCAGTCTGTAGAATGACATAATTGCTGCTAAAATTAATGAAGTTATACTCTGTGATGTAATTAAGCAGGTCGGTAGGTAAGAAACTAATGAGCTGGTCTTTGTGAAATATGCAAACTGAATAACTTCCAATAGGATACTGTGTGGAAACGACAGATTATACTGGAAATAAACTGATGCAGCGTTTGTGCGTGTAATGAAGCAAACCAGGCTGACAAAATACAGGTCTCTGTCAAGCTTCCCCTTCAGAAGTAGGTTCAGCATTTTTAATGACATGTTCAGGAGCTGTTTTGTTAAGGTTGTGTGACAAATTCTTTAATTACCGAGTCCAATGATGGTGCCAGAGGTGTTTAAATCTTGCATCCAGGAGAAGGAAAAAATATTTCTAAACTATATATGAAGTACCATTAATAGTTTTAATTACCAAAAATCTTATCATTTTTAATTAAGAAAAAAAAATCCTAGGTACTGAGTCACCTTCTGTTCCTGTTTGGAAAAAACCCCTGTTTTTCTGGGTTAGGATTTTGGTATGTGTTAGAGGATATTTGGAGTAAAGTTGAACAGGATAATTAAATATTTTTGTTAATAAAGGAAAAAGTAGTGGGGAAACACGAACAGTAATTGTTTCCTTTACAAACCCTTCTGTGCATTTCTCTGCAGAGAGCTTTCAACAGATTTTAACCTAAGCAGGGCTTCATCAGCTGGATACATTCTCCTCTCTCCCTTCCTCCACCTCCTTGAGAAATGGAAATCAAATTGCATTGTGCAGCAGATTAGTAGTGAGTTGAGTAATCAACTTGCAGAGGCAGTGATGACCTGGAAGCCTGGCTGTAAATTCTCCCCTCCCCCAGTACTGTGGCTTTTCCCTGGATGCTTCCTTTCTATTGAGGTGACCAACGAGTGAATATGGAAGCGCATGTAGAAGTGCATGCATAGGAATATGAGGGTAAGATTGTAATAGGGGAGGAAAGAATGTATCTGTCAACCCAGAGCAATTTATGTTCTCCTTCTACATTCTTCCTGAAGGTGGAAGGCAGGTTTCCTTCAGCTATGTTCATGTATCAGCTACTGTGTCTGTGATGCTCTCATGCTGTAGCAAGATGGGATTGATGGCATCTTTTTGTATTCATTTTTCTCATTCTTATGCAGCAGGATCGTAGACTTTCAAAGGTACAGTATCAGTGGTCAAAATACCTTTGTTCTGAGAAACTCCATTATTTTGAATTTGTGGGGTTTTCTCTCTCTCTTTTTTTCCAGTCTGTTATCCAAGATGCTTTTTAGCACTCTGGGGGTTGGAAGGGATTGAAGTATTTTACAAATTAGTCCAGTTGTGGTAATCTTTGCTGTATTCACAGAAATAACAAAACATGATCTGTGATTTATATGAGTAGCTGTTTGAGATCAATGCAAGGTAAAGGCTTCTGTTTAAATAGAACACATCAAATACAATACATTAAAAATGTACTTCAGAAGATAGTTATTAATATACGTAACGGTATCTGAGATTTCTGAGAGACAAATAACTTTTCATTTATGTAGAACTAGGAATTACAAAGAACTTCAGTGAAGCGCTTCTTATCTATAAACATTTGCGAGGCCCTGCCCAACTGCAAATAGTAAGGAAGGCAGCAGGCTGCAGATTTGAACTTGGAAGACACCAGTTTCAGCAAGGATGGTGCTAGAATCCTGTAGCAGGTGGGGCACCAAAGGGGTGTGCTTTTTATAGATGAGTATTTAGCTGTGATGAGACAGATTATTAAATTAATTAATCTAATTTTCTGCTTCTGGCACAAGCTTTTTTTGGTGTATCATCTCCGTGTTATTTGATAGTTTCCGTCCAAGTTGTGATTCCTGCAGTTAATACTGCAAAATGACCATTTTTTTTAATTCTTTGACTCTCCTTTTAAAAAAAAAAATACAATCCTATATAATTGTGCAGAAAAAAAAATAGGCCAAATGTTACTTTAAAAAGAAAGAAACCCCCAATTTTTCTTGGAGTGACCTGATTGGGATTTTTTTAATTTCTTGATAATGATGACTACAAGATGGGCTGCTTTGGAAGCCAGTTCTATGCTACAGTAGTCAGCATTAATACAGATGCAGGAAATTCCTAGTGTGTAACATTGCCCTTTTAATGTTCAATTGAGAGTGTAAAATAGCATTTAAATTAATTTGGGCAGGAAGTGCGTATAAAATAGAGTATCCAGTTGCCGGCAGGTTTGCAGACAGAGAAGCATTTAATGAACTTGAGAGAAGTGGCTGAAAATGAAGAAAGTACATATTCAGATGAAGCCTTGATATGCTCTGTGGTGCCATTTTACTAGAACAGATTACAGAAATTAAGTAGTAGCATTCAGCATTTTTCTGTACCACTATTTTTTGTCAAGAGCTCTTTCCTCTAGGAATTAAATCACGTTTTGTTAGATAAGCTCAAATTTAATATCAAAGCACCATGAACAAGGCATTCTTGTCAGCTATGCTATATTGAATTCCAGTGTAGTTATGGTGAGTAGAAACTGGTGCTAGAATAAATCCTCCAAACAATAGTTCTAATTGTAGGCTTAAACTTAAGAAGATTCATCTTTGCTAATTTTTAAAAATATTTGACATGTGCAAAAGGCTTCTTAAGGAACAGTAAAGTTTCGAGATTAACTAGTCCCAGATTAGGATATTCTGTAATCTGTCTTTTCTGGGCAGCCTCAATAGTGAAGGGGATGCCATCTGAACTAGTTATTCAGCACGGCACAGCTGACTTCTGTGTACTCCTGTGCTGTGAATACGACATACATCTCTGCAGACAGCAGAGCAGTGTGCTGGGTGTCTTCACTGTGAAAAGTTTCAGGTCTAATGACTGTATGAAGTGGATGAAAGCATAAGAAGTTAATTCTATTCCTGGGGCTCTTTCAAAAGAGCATGCAGGGTAATCCTTTACTGAATATGAAGTTAGACTCTCAGGTGTGAAAGTGTGTGTTTAATGCTTGCATTTCTCAGAATCCTGCTTTACTTCCTCTGGAAACTGGAAGAAAATGAGCATTTGGTAAGTTAGGACTGAACAGGGCACAGGAGCTGACAGAGTTGTTACCTAAGGCAACCATGCCAGGACAAGTGAAGGAAATGCCTTGACCAGGAGAAGGTTTGTGGTTCAAGATGAGTGGAGAAGTTTGTTTGTTTTTTGTTAATCTCAACTCAGAAGTTAGCCCAGTGACTTCAGATGTTGGATAAAAACAGAAGTAAGACCATGGATGTTGAAAACCTTTTAAAAATGCTTTCATTGAATCATTATCATGAGTAAGTTCTGAGGAGGATAAGAGGAAGGGGCAGCTAATGAGGCAAAACCTTAACTGACCATCGAGCCTAAAACTCCACAGAAAACCTGCACCAAAGCAGGTTTATCTACAGGTTTTATGTATTGTTTTTTTCCCTGGGGAATTCAAGATGGGCAACAGCATAGGAGTCCTCTGTGGGGAAAATGGCAAACACACCTGAAATTGGTGTGCTGTACCCACTGTCCTGTCTGCACGTCTAGACTTAAGGTATGGTTTTCCGTTTCTGTAGTGTTCTGTAGGCTATAGGCAAAATGCAGATAAAGGCAAATTCTTGACTGCATTTTGAATCAGGTGGGCATGCTCACTCTTGGGATATTTCCTCACTGTTTATCTGCTTTTACAGTTCTGGTAATTCAGTCGTTTATTTCAGTGGAAGTGTTTTGCTAATCTGATAGTGAATGAACTTTCTCATGTTGCCATCAGTGGGCCAACAGAAGATAAATATGCAGCATAGATTAAAAATCTACTGCCATTTTTATTATTACATTAGAAAAATTAAAGGTGATATGAATAAATATTATCTTCTACAGATAATTAGTCCATAAAATATACAGTAGGCAAAATGCTCACTGAAAATAAGCACTGTTTCCAAGGGCAGTCAATAGAGAGACTTTAAGAGTGGATGTGTCAAAACCACATTTTAATTTCAAATTACTTTTAGAAAACATCAGTATGTTATTCTTCTTTTGCCTTCCCTACTGATTGGCATGACCTTTTGTAGTTCCCATGTAGAAGCAGAGAAGAAAACAGTTATTCAAGAATAGCATTGTATTTCATACATGAAAGATTCAGGAAAGCCTAACACCTGATTCATTCTGTCTCTCTCTTAGTTGATTTTTCTGTACTGTTTGATCTGTTTTCCCGTGGTCTTTGATTTGGCAAAGATGTGTGTACACAAACACAACATCATTTAATTACGACTTGGAGTGATTGGTGAATGTGTGCATGTACATAAACACATACACATGCTGTCCTCACTATCATTGAATTACCACCCACAGCAAACAGTCCTCCTGTTTTCTGTATCCTGGGGCACCAAACGAACATTGTCTTAATTTTGTTTGTTCTAGGGACAGTAGGCTGAGTATGTCTCTGAAAGATGTCATTTCATATCTGACTACTGAGTAAACACATAAACATAGTAGAAGTGACTGTGAAAATCAGAAATACATTATACTTTCTTGACATTTAAATAGTTTGTATTATATGAGATCTTTTGGTGTGTCCTCCCTGGAACTTGCTGATACGTTTGACATTTACATATACAGCATGATAATGAAAAATTTGATCTGGCCTAGATGCTCTAGAAATATAGTATTTATTCTTTACATGTGGACACGTACATTTATATATGTGCACCTAGATTTCTCTCCTTCTTACTTGTTCTGGGTTTTCCTATTTTTCTTGCAAAGGTATTAACAGTAAGAATAAATGCCATCTAGCTCTTTTGAGCTGAAATTAGCAGAATGCATTGGCTGCATAAAATAATGTTTAAAATTTTAAAAACCCTTATTTTTCCCTGATGGCTTTCTTTTGTTTTCACTATGCTTATGCTGCCTGCCTTTAAGAATTAATAGAAATTAAGCTGGTATAAAGTGGTACAAAGGCTGAATTTCACACTAATTCATAAAGGAAATTTATAGTAGCAGGCCCGTCTGTTTCCTAAGGTGTTACTTTTATAAACGGCTTAAGTTATTTATCTTAATTAATATTTATCTTAAGCTTAATTGGACAATGTATCTTTACAGCTGGTTGAAGCAAATGAGGCTTGAGCTTATTTGATAAAATACTCTTATCAGAAAAGTTATAACTGACATCAGAATTGAATATTTTTCCATCTTTGATATCAACTCCCCAGGAAGGAGAGAAAAACAAGAGCTTACTAACAAGGCATCATTATTTTATTTGTATCTATCTATGTGCTTATCTGTTCACAGTCAAGCTGCTGATTCAGCTTCATCTGAATGTTGTTTGGACCATTCAAGTGGGTAAAGAGACCTCGGTCAGTTTAAAGTAGAGAACTGAAAATAAGGTTAGAAAGTGATCACTAATTGGCATCCTGTTGGTTGGCTCGGCAAGACAATGCTGAGGCAGAAATAATATTTATGCAGTGCCTGGGTACCACTGCAATAAGAATGAATAACGACTGAGGTGCTTTCTCATCCTTGGAAATGGTCCTTCCACTTCTGGGCTGGAGGCGTGTTTGTGTAACAACTGCCCTCTGGGGTATGCCTCTTCTGTAAGTAAGTAATAGACTTCAAACTGCACAACCTTTTATCCTTGCTGAAATATTAATTATTTTCAGCATTCCAAACTATGCACAAAGGAGTCCAAATTACAAATGCTAATTGTTGAGGAAGGGAGGAGACTGCAGGAGAAGATCTCAGAAGTTGCTAAACTTCTAAGTCAAATGATAGGACAAGGGGCAATGGTCCCAAGCTGGAGCACAGGAGGTTCAAGCTGAAGATGAGGCCAAAGTTTGTGAGTGTGAGGGTGGCAGAGCATGGCCCAGGCTGCCCAGAGAGGTTGTGGAGTGTCCTTGTGTGGAGACACCCAAAGCCCTGGCCGTGTTCCTGTGTGACTGCTCTGGTGATCCTGCTCTGGCAGGGGTTGCACTGGGGGAGCTTTCCAGGTCTCTTCCAGCTCCTCATATTCTGGGATTCTGTGATCAACAAAACAAACTTGCTGCAATTTTGGTTATTTTTCTGTCTCTCTCTTAACTTTTTCCTTGGCCCATGCTTTTCTGTATGCCTAGGTAAGAGCATCAAAGACAGAAGAATCAATTGCCCAGATTTTCCCGGAAGAAGCTGCAAAGTCTTACTATTTTGGCCTTTCAATACCATCAGCATTTAGGAAATGAAAGTCTTTTGCCTTATTTATCCCTGCTGAAGTTTTGGTTTTGGCTTGGAGAAGGTGAACACAGCTGAGTCCTAAAAGATACCTGCTAGCTATGCCTGCCAGCATAGGTACCAACTGATGGCAGAGCTCTCACTTGAATCGTATGGGCACCTATACTGCAAGGATCGTAACTGATGATTTTACCCAGCTATGAGGAGCACACTGGCATTCCACACTGGACTAAAATAGCTGTGAATTACTGCTGAGTTAAAGTTGGTAGATTTTGTTTGCTTTTATATTCTTAGCTGGTGAACCAAATATTTTGCAGGAAACAAAACCAGAATTGAACTGAAAGAGCAGTTATAGAATTGTTGGCAAAAGAATATGTAAGGCTTTGGTTTTAATTCCAAAAAAATTTGCCATCTCAATTTAAACTAAATGTTTCCCAGATTTTCTTAAAATTAGGTGAATTTTGAAATGAAAACATTATAAAAATATTTTAACATGAAACATTAAACTGTCCAAGAAGCAGTATTTCACTTTGATTTCAAAATGAGACATTCTGTGTTCTGAAACATTTGCTCTCACATTTTTTCCAGCTTGGCCTCTTGGTCAAATATAACTTCAAATAATAATTAGTGTTAGTCATGACCTCTCTCTCCTACTCTTGTACTCCCAGCTATCCCCTAGACACAATTTTTCCTGCAGCTTGCTGGCTGTATTATTACCGATCCCATTCAGTTCTGCAAAATGTTCCTCTGCTAACCAGATGTCATTTGGAGGAATGACTTGCTCTTTACTGAGGTTTTCAACTGACTGCAGTTTGACTGACTTCTCAAGAAAACTCAGTCCATTTACTTCCAGTATGACTGCGTAAGTGCTGTGGACACCCCCCTCCCTGTATTCATTTGTTCATATTCTAATTCTCAAAATGGATTAAAAATCTAAAGCACGTATTATTTTTAGCCTCATCAAGAAACGCACGCATACATAATTCGGAATAGAGCAGAATTATGCTCTATGTCAGTGGCTTTCGTCTAAAATAAGTGTAGCTATTTCTTCATCCAGGGCATTTCTCACCATCTGATGATTACAGTAGCTGTATGTGATTATTATGTTATTATATGATGTGGGTAGCTTTTTTGTTGTTTTGCAGTAGTTAGCAATTCTGGCGTTGCAGACTTGGATTAAAATTGTTTAACTTTGGAAGAAATACTTAATGAAGAGTTGCTGAAATGACATTTCAGGCAGGAGGACATCAGTGTAGAGGATGAGAAAAGGTGCAATATAAAGCTGTCAGTCATACCCCACGTACAGCAGTGACTGCATTGCTCAGTGGCATTTCCTGTCATTTGCTCTGAAGTCTTCTGTGTATCTGTTAATCATCATTCCTGGTTCTGAATGCAAAGTCTCTCTGCTTTGATCTCCTAGCTCTCCCGCAGCCCTTTCTAACGTAGCTGTTAGGCAGGCTTTTCCCAGGCCAAACATTATTTGTCAAAAAGATCTAGAGAAAATGTCTGCCCACAAATTTCCTATTTGCATATTCATCTGGGCATATTCCAGGCTCAGACTTGGCTTATCTTTCTTTTCCTTCCATTAAAAACTTCTGCTGAGCAATGAGCTCATTGCAGTGCTTTTCCTCTCTCCATTTCTTCTGGAGAAGAATTGCCGGTGTAAATCACTGAAATGGCATCACTGATTGCCACAGTCTTGTAATGTAGCTGGAGCTCTAACAGTGATTCATCTTTGGATCTGCTCAAGGTCTTCAAATAGGAAAGAAAGGAGAAATAGTTTGAATTATACTGAGAAAGTTTTGCTGTGAATTCTCAACACTACTTGAAGTCCACTGACTAGCTATTGTAGATGACCAAAATTGTCTATCATGGGGTTTTTTTATTCCGCTGTCCAATTAACTTTGTCTCCCACTGATGCACAGGACAAATAAAACTAGAGTTTTGCCAGTACATTCAGACCCTGCAGGTAGGTTTTGCAAATATCCAGAAGAAAAAGGATTTTTTTTTTCAAATTGAACTCTCATAAGAAGAACAGCAAGAGATAAATGACTTTTCTAGAAGATTGAATTCAAATTTTCTCCAGTAAATGTTTTCCAAACACCTGTAAGCCTGACAGAGAGGAGGAGCAAACACCAGCTCTCTCTGTGTTGTGGTAAAATACCTATATGGTTATCTCTATTTTGAAAGGTAATAACAAACTAAGAGAATGGGGCAACTGCATTGCCATGAGGGCAGTGTAGCAAGAACTGTAATTTTCACAAGCCTCAAACAGTGACAGCGGTAGCTGTCAGAGAAAATGACTGACACAACTGTGTGGTGGGTAGGGTCTGCTGAAACAACAGTCGTGTTAGCTCCAGTACATGCTAATACACTTCTCGTTTTATAAGCATTTGAAATAACCCTCTAAATGTGCCACGTTTGGAAGCAAGTCATCTCCAAAACAGAACACCTACGGGACAGATTTAAAGATCTATAATTCTCGTAAGAGCTGTAACCAATGTCCTTTACTTATTCTCCAGAACTTTTAAAAAGATGTAAATGTATTCCCTCATATTCCTCTGCCTGCTAACTGAAAAGAATCCACTGCCAGTAAAGGAGAGGGGGGAACTGGATCTGAAGCAAACAAAAATGTTGTGGTGAAATAGGATTAGTTCTTAAATCTCAAAAAAGCTTGTGGAGTCATGCAAAACAGAAAAGAGAGGTTTAGCCTGCATAGAAACAGAATCACATGAGTGCAATATCATTCAGACTTTCACTCATGTGACGTTTGGTTGTTGTTGGAGACAAATCTTTGAGAAAAGTAGTACAGTAGTTTTTATAGATAAGGAGCTCAATTTCCTTAGCTTTTTGCAGTACATGAAATACAATTATTGCAGGGGGGGATGAAGTGAGAATATGGCAAATACTCTTCTGATTTGTCTGCACCACCAGGTGCAGCAAGTGTCGCTGCATAGTTTCACAAGTAGTTATGAGAGATGACAAGGCATGGGGAAAGTTAAGACCTCCCATAGCGAAGATGCCTTTAAACAAGTCAGATCCTGGGGACAGCGGCTAGAAAGAACGAGATTTGTTTGTCTATAGGAACTGTGCAGTCCCTTCGTTTTCTTGCAGACCTCTTTGAGTAATTGTCCACATCCACAGCGTGCATTGAAGGTTGGAGTCTTCACGGCCACTGGCACCTGCAGAGTGCTCGGTGTTTATTATGCTCTGCACGAGAAAGCATGAAGGATACAGTGTGCTTCCTAGGGCTCAGTTCCTCAGTTGCTTCATTCTCCAAATGAGTGCTGTGTGCATTTGGACTACAGGAATGCTTTGTGTTAGCAGGTTGCTTGTTATTTTTCCTAGTGTTTTTGAAAACCCGGGGCTTATCTGGAATAAAGTTTACTGCTTCAGCTCATTCAAAGGAGCAATAAAAAAATTAACGTTCTGTTTCTTGGGGTAATGCTGCATCTCCGAATTCTTCAACACAAGACAGAGATTGTCGGTCGTGTGGGATCTGGATTAGAAAATGGATTAAAAAGTAGTAGAAGTCTAAGGGAGTTCAAGTGGCAAATCACTCTCAAAAAGTCTCCTTTAGAGAGAAAATTCTCCTGCTGCTGCCTGCGCTGCCTCTTTGCTGAGGCTTGCGGCAGTCCTTGAAGGCACTGATCAGATAAATAGGGGATCAGTGCTACAGGTGTCATAACAAGCGTTTTGTTCCCTTCGCACTTCTTTGCTCTTGAACTTTCGCCAGCATAACCTGGCCATCTATGCTGCACGTGTGGGCTTTATGTGCCGTGACTCACTGACCTCCATCCATCTTCAGCACTATTCTGAAAAGATCCTTTGACATGAATCGATTGCAGTAGTTGGAGATCTTTCAGATGTGGTAGTTTGAAGTACATTCTGCAGTGCACACTCCTCTCTGCTTTGGCCTCTTGTCTCCGTAATTTAGAGCTGAGCTAGGGTAGGTATATGTTGCCCTTTTTATGATCCTGTGAGTGACTAAAGAGTCAAAACACTTCTCAGACTGGATTCATAGGACACAGGAAAAATGAAGTAAGGGACATTTGAAACGGATTTTAAATTCTCCCATCAACATCACCACGAGAAAAGAATGTTTCTAAGTTGCTGTGTGTGGTTTTTGTAATTTAAATTTGGTTCCTTGGTATCAGTATATAGGAAAACATTCTTCTCGGCAACCCTTCTTCAATGCAGGAAAAAAGTGAAACTCGCTAAATCACACTGTCCCATAAGCCAAATTATGTATTAACCTCAAGACGAAAGATAGTAATACTCACCAGCATCAAATGCTCCCTAGGTGCTCTTCCACAGGAGTCTGTCATCTCTCTGGCAAGTGGGGCAATGAGTCATAACGGTTCCTTTCCTTTGCCTGACAGGTTATACTTGGCTTTCTGTGCACTTCCCATTTGGCAAACGTCCACATTACAAAAAATGCACCCTGTGTACCTTCTGCACCCAGAAACAATTTTTCCTTCCTCTACTGAGTATTCAACATGGACACTTCTTATCCACGCTCATTAATGTGAAGGAAATAATATTCTGGTGGGAATGGGATTTTTTTTCCTCCTAGTGCATTGCACCATATTCTTCTCAACTATGTGAAGTTCCTACGCACAGCTGCTCGTAGTTTTCTAGTTATTCTTAATAATCTCTCTTGCCTTGGTAGAAGGTAAGGTAATGTCTCCTGAAACACACTCTCAACAGGTGAGAGGCAGTAGAAGTTAATGGTCTTCTCTGCTGAAATCCAAGCTCATTTTTGGGTGATTTTGAATGCAGGCCAGGGAATGGACTTACCATTTCCTGGTACCTTGTACTGCATCGATGTAATTTTTGTCACATCTACTTTTTGAGAGAGATATTTGTATTTTTACTAGAAACACAATAGAAATAAAAAAATAGATTGAATACAAAGTGGATTGAGGCAATATGGTTGAAGGGGAAAAATATGTCTTCTTTGGTTAATAATTCTTACAGAAAAGCAAGTCAGCTTAAAGGAAATCAGTGTTGCATTGTTAAATGAATGTTTTGTTTAAATGAAATAATGCCACCAGCTCTAAAGCACTTGGTGACTCTGCTCTGAACGTTTTTCTCTCTGGTTGGACATGACTGACTTCTAAAGGCAGGAAAGGTTTATTTGCATTGATCCCATAGTACTGACCTCAGGCTAAGTGCCAGCAGCTTCGTGTTTAATAACATTTATTTAGATGGATTTCACATGATTGATGGGAAACTTTTTCATACCTAACAAATACTGAAGCTTTTCTTTCTCTTCCTACAAAGAACAAATGGGACTGTAATGTTTGTTCATGACTGACAGCCAGAAGTTCCAGTCAAAATGCCAACCTTTTTATTCTTCCTTTTTTTGTTGGAGTGAAGAAGTAGCCTCTTATTTCAAGCATGAGTTACCCAGCCTTGCCAAATCTGAAGACCAGCTCTGTCTCAAGAGTCCTCCCTCCAACACAGCCTGTAGGGTGGTATACAGAGCAATGGCACCAGTATTTTCAGCCTGGCTTGGACTGTGAAGGAGAAGGCACTCCAGGACACATCTTTCCCCTTCCCCAGCCTCTTCCCTCCCTTCTCTGCCTCCCCTGCCTGCACCAGCAGCCGCACTTGGATGCTGAACTTCCCAGAGACACAGGTGGAGGTGTTTGGCTGTGCAGCAGAGTGCAAGCATGGATGGTCACTGCCTCACCACCCTGGAGGGGAGGCACGAGTCAAAGTAAGTCTAATCTGGCTCTCAGATGGACAGCAGGACCGTGCTGTGCGCTCCGCTGACCCTGTTATTTGAAAATGGAGAGTGCTAAAAAAGGAACAGTAATTAAGACATTGTAAAATAACAGTTGTTCTACTAAAAATAAATAAATAAATAAAGTATGGCCAATATGAGCGGAGGGGAAGAAAGCCGCAGGCAGAGATGCAGCGATGAGGTTGCACGTACATCTCTGAAATTGCTGCCGTAGTGGCCTGGAACCAGGGGATGCTCTCTGGTGTGTGCTTTCACAGAGGAAACAGCCTATGATTAGAGAGCAACAAACATTTTCAGGCTGGTGCAGATGTCAGCCATGGCTCTGAGAGCCTGGAGAAGCCAGGTACTAAAGCAGAGTATCCACGGCTGGTAAAGATTTGCCTAGAGTTTCCCAGAATAGTAGTTTTATTCATTTTAGCCTAGTGAGGAGAAAATAACCTGGTGAGCTGCTGAGGCCCATCAGATGAGTAATTTGCCAGAACACAGAGAATTAACTTTTTTAAAGAAAGCATAAAGACATAGAAATAGCATTTTTCAGGACATGTATTTAATGGCTGAGAGCTCACTTCACTACTACATGAATAACCAATTATTACCAGTTGTTTGTAGCTGGCTTCTGAGGCAAGAAAGTATCATGAAAAATCAAAACAGTCCAAAACGATTCAAATCAAAATGGTAAAAGAAGTTTTGTGGTTTGGTTTTCTTTTTTCAAACTGAATTATCTAGAACAGGAAATGAGGCTTGTTGGTTTTTGCTCATTAGTGAGCAAATCAATCACAGCTGACTTGCATTGGGTCAGAATTTCACCCAGGCTGCTTTTCCTTCTCCCATTTATTCCCTCGTTTCTCAGGTTTCCAGTGGTTCTCAGCAAGTACTGGCATTACAAAGGTCCTGATACCCAGCAAGGACCTAACCTGATCCGTTGTAAGCCTGAGAGCTGTGGCTGCAGGGGCCTGTGTGCTGAGCTTGCCAGAGTATTTCTTACAACGAAAAGAACCTAGGATTCGTAGGCCATAGTGGGCATTTAAAAAACTTGCAAAAACTTTGAGCAGTTTGAATATTCTGATTCCAAGCTGTGAAGAGGATGAAAGAAGAGCGTGCAGAAGATGCCATCTTCCATTTCCCATGGGGATGGGAGGACCAGCAGTGAGGAGGTAGGCCCAGTGAAATTGTTGTGAGTCTTGAGACTCACCTTTCTTTGTTCTTGTTCTCGGCTCGTCTCTGCTGTTCATGTCTAGCTCTGTCTTCCTCTCTCTGCTTTCAGAATGCTTTATGGCATCTCCATTGTCTTTCTCTGGCAGTGTCTGCTGTAATTTCAGGCCGTTCACACAGTATATTCAATGTGCTTCCAGTCGGTGGATTTCAGCTAAGGAGATTAGTTGCTCTTATAGAATGCTAGTGGACAACATTAATACTTGAGAATTATTGCGTAAAATAAGGCCTAGGCTCCCTGGGTTGAGGGTGGTAAGCTGTAAATGACTTTTTTTTCTCTCAAGTGATTAATTTTCTCTTTTGAGAGAGATTGACAATTTCGATTGGTTTGAGACAAAGGTATTTCTAATGGGCATGCATAATGCAGAAGCTTCAGCTTTTTAAAAAATAAATATTTCTCATTTTGAATGGTTATGGATTTCTCAAAAACCTCTAATTCATGACCTTTGCTGGCACTTCTATATATGTAAAAATAATGATTTCAATGGATACTGTAGGGGATAAAAGTGGTATGCTCTTATTTTTACAGTGTCTTTTAATGCGTTGTTGTAAACCAGTTTAACCAAATATTTGCTTGAAATCCCTAAAATAGCACATGATATTCCACTTTTGGTGTAAACGGGTATAATCTCATTTGAGTTAATAGCATGTCACTCATTTTAAAATTAGCCCATGTTTCACGATGATAACTCAGAATTTCCTGCTGGTGTCATTTCTGGAAAGCAGAATTAATGCTTCAGGAGTCTTGCTTGCCTGCACAAGAACATAGGCAGATATACAAATAAAAGCCTTTTTCCTTCTTGCCTCCTTCCCCCTGCTCTTGCATCCTTTATTCCTGCTTGTTTTGCTGCAGCGTGTAGGCCATGGGATTGCAGCGTGTGCTGTGTGCCAGCTGCCTGGCGGTCCTTGGAGAACAGTTGATCTCACTGTGGGGGAATATTGCTGTGTTAGAAAAGCCCGTGTTCGAATTGCTTTTATACTGAAAAGTGATTTAACGAATGTGTTCTTTTAATGCCTCAGCTCACTGTAAAATGCCTTAAAACTTTGTCAAAAGCACAGTTAATTTTCAGACTAAACATTGGCGTGCTAGTTACAACAGCCTTTTCTGGGACATACTGGTATTTCTGGCTGCAAAAGCTGATGGTTCCAAAGTGTCTCAGTGAGTCTTGAAATCTGTTTCATGGAACATGTGCATGGGCAAAGCTTCCCTTTAGAGGGGTTACATCACCTCCTGCTTTGTCTTCTGCTCATTCTGGGCTTTAAGTGAACTTTTCTCTTCACTCTGGACTTCAATGAGTGTGTGAAACTTGATAGTAAGGGCTTTGTGGTAACTGCAGTGGCTGAAGGTTAAAGAGAAGCAAGATTTGGTGGGAAAGGGAATAAATGTTATCAAAGCAGTTGATATCGCTGTAACTTGTGCATTTTAAAGTGGTGTGTGTGTGGGAAGGCAGAACTAAATAGAGCATACAGTTGGCCTTAAAATAAAAAAAGAGCAAAATTTAACTCTCAAAGGAGTGTAGACTGTGAAACGCTTCTTGCTTAGAATATTTTTTCCTACAGAAGTGGGGTACGACAAGAAAGAAGATTAAAAACTCTCATTTGGGTAGCTGTGACATATCTTTAAATGCTTCTTATTCTTTTTAACTTTTAGCTATAATCTCTCTTTTTAAGTTTCTATTTTGGGCAAAAACATTCTAGTTATGTTGCCGTTTTTTCTCTTAAATTCAAGACAAAAAATCAGAAGGTGGCAGCTGAATGTTGAAGTGGTTGGTAAAAAGGATTGAAGTCTCTTCTGTATGTGCTTCCAGTTCTTTGGTACCAGGCTTAGGCACAGGACCAGTCAGAAGGTTGTTGAAGTTAGTGAATTTTGCTGGCTAGTGATGAAGTACCATTTCTGCACACTTACTGTGTAATTAGAGGCTTTTTTCCCCAGTGTTCTTGCCACTGTGGGAAATCGTAATGCTAATGGTGCCATGTATCAAGACACTGAATTTGCTGCTGTTTCAGTATATTTTTATGCTGCCCCTGGAATGTATGGGGTGAGCAGGAGGTAGTGAACAAGGGTGTTCGGCTGCCCCTGGAATGTATGGGGTGAGCAGGAGATAGTGAACAAGCGTGTTCACATGCACACTAAACAGTCCCTAGGATAAAAATGGTATGTAGCTCTTTCTGTGAATAGTTAATGCAATATTGTTGTGGGTATGTAGCTCTTTCTGTGAATAGTTAATGCGATATTGTCGTTATATTTGCACTAAACCATCACTGCCTGTCTCCCAGTGGATGTAAACCAGAAAGTGTTTGAAGAGTTAAAACATTTGTCTTGATCTCTGACCCTTCAGCACCACCAATTGTTTATACAGTAACCAAACCAGCTGTAAACTGGGTTTATTGCCAACACGGGAGGCTGATTTCCATGCAGTTGTTAGTACAAAATACTAATTGGTGGTAGTTGTGCCTCGAGAGTGAGATAACAGCTGAACAGGTTGATGTTATGGCATTTATCTAAGAAGTGTTTTATGCTCACATGCACTGAACTATGTTGCCAAACTTGTTTTCATATTTGAGATTGACAGATACCCTGAATGTTTGACTTCTAACTGGAGATGCTGTGCGTTCCCCTGTCACTCTTTCTCGTGCCTAGGATCTGGCATTGTTGCTCGTAGTGCTGCCGCTTGCTCTCTGGTGGGAGGCCTGGGCTAGCTCTGCTCTTTTGCTGTTAGCCTCTCCTGCCTGAGCTGGCACCCAAAAAAGCGTCACTGTGTGTCAGGCAAATGTAAGCGTACTCTGCTCGTGCTGAAGCAAGGATGGAAAGCAGCATGGCACTGAGGGCGAGATGAGATTGAGATCTGTACTGAGCTACGCTGCTGTAAAGGTTTAATTTGTGTTACAGCACAGGCGGTACAAACACTCATTCGATTACAACTTGTGATTTAAGAGATGCTCAAGGCTGTTTGAAAAATTTTCTTTGCAACAGAAAGACCCTAAGTGAGAGGCTGGTGCCACCCAACCAAGTGCTTACATTGGCTCAGTCACTTAACAATGTCTGCTTTGTTTCCATAACTTCTGTTTGCTCAGAGACTTAAAGACATCCTCTTTCTGCAGTGGGAAACTAATAAATAAAACGTGTGCACTTTTTTGAGGTTTCAAGGAATTTGGGTGTGTTATCCAAACAGTGGCTCGGGATCCCTGTCAGTGATACCCCAGCACTTGTCAGAATACATGCGTGTGCACCACGCTGTCACACTTGGCCATGTATGGTTTTGGAGTGCGTGTTTTTCATCCCTTTAACCTACAAATAGAAAATACGGGCTTTACGTGCTTAACAGCTTTGTCCCTGCTAGTAGCTAGATTTTTCTGGAGTTGTTAAGCTCTTTTCTTCAGCCAAGTGCAGATAGATACATATGTGTATGTGCAGATAGATACATATGTGTGTGTATGTGAGTACTAATATATGTATCTCACCCCCCCTTCTCCACTTAATGGCGTTCTCTCAAGTTCATGCTATAGAAAGCCCTTAAGTTGTGACAGGGTGTGCACAAGGGGAGGGGGCGAACACTTTCCTCATCCTTTGCCTTCAGCTCTGAATTATCTACTACTGAAGACTGTATTCAAACTTCAAATATTAAGTTGACATCTATTTAAGACAGAAAGAGAGTGTTTTTTGAGCTATTATTATTAAAAAGGGTTTTAAAGATCCAGGACAAAAGACTGGATGTTAAACCTCCCTCTCTACAGAGAATTCATTCAGTGGCTGATAACATGATCTGCTCAGGATAAATGAAGATAAGGGAGGTGTCGGGGCTGTGTTGGCAGCCTCTGGTGCTGTTGACTGTGGAGTTCACAGAATCACAGAACGTGAGGGATTGGAAGGGACCTCCAAAGCTCATCCAGTCCAATCCCCCTGCCGGAGCAGGAACACCCAGATGAGGTTACACAGGAAGGCGTCCAGGCGGGTTTTGAATGTCTGCAGAGAAGGAGACTCCACAACCTCTCTGGGCAGCCTGTGGGTTGGTTTTTTAAATGCTGCCTGGCTCGCAGCACTCACCGACTGCAGCTCCTCTCAGGCTTGCAGCAGACGGAGCCTTACTGCTCATGTCCGGATGGCTGTGTTTGACTCGACAGCGTTGGATTTATTGAACGCAGACCAAATGCCCATTGTCGTTGGTCCTGAAATGCTGCGGTGTTTGGTGTGGAGTCTGAGAGGGACAGGGAACCCAGGCGTGCTTAGCCCCGAAAGTTGGCCTGTTTGTTGTTGCTCCTGGTTAGACGGGGGAGCCCCAAATGACAACGGTTGGGCTCGGTGAGGGGATCTCCCCGTTGCCTCCTGGGGGAGCAGCAAGACCCCTCTGTGAGGCGGGGCGGCACGGCGGGGGGTGCCGCGGCT
>NW_010164419.1:0-43855 GCF_000695765.1 Mesitornis unicolor | reverse complement strand
GGGAGGCCATTCTTTAGCCATGCAGTTAAGCTTAGCATCATTTCTATGAGCTGCTGGGTGTTTGGGGCATGGGCTGCCTTCTGGGATATTTTGTGGCATCAAGCAAAGCGCGGCCCTGCTTTGCCCCTCCAGCTCGTAGATGCTATTTCAATAAAAATACATAACATTGTTGTGACTGTTGTTGCCTGGTTTGATTTTTATTGCTTTCAGCTCCCTTGCGTTCCGCAGAACTTTCCATACAGGTGACAGGGAAATTTAGCCTCCAAGTCCCTAAAAATACAAATGAAAATAAAGCAAACATCCAGATACAGCAGTTTCTATGTTATTTCCATGCCTCATGTAAGCCTGAATAGCTGAGATATTTCACAAAATACATCAGGCCATGACAGGATTTGGGTCAGAAACTGAGCTTGTATGGGAAAAAGAGAGAAGAAAAATAAAAGCCCAGTCACAAGAACACCAGAAAATGTCTTTGCTTGATTTATGCAGCTATTCCATTTCTGTCATCATATTCCCAGTAAAAAAAAATCAAAACAAATGATGTGGATGCGGTGCTTTAGAGCAAACAAAGCAGTATGTGTGGTCCCTGCAGCCTGACTGCCAGGGCATGAAGAAGGCTGAAGTTCCCTGTTGGGAAATTAATCCATCTCTTGACCATTTTCCTCTCTCAATACAACCCATTTAGGGAGATGATCGTATGAAGCTCCCAAGCCCAAATGACAGCAAGTTCTTCCAAAACCTTCTTGATGAGGAAGACCTGGAAGATATGATGGATGCTGAAGAGTATCTTGTTCCTCAAGCCTTCAACATCCCTCCTCCCATCTACACTTCGAGGACAAGAATTGATTCCAACAGGGTAAGAGCAAACTCTGACAGAAAATACAGGTTATTATAAAAGCACAGGTGGAGATCTAAGTACACTAATCAAACACAGGCCAGAGTTGCCTTGGGAATTGCAAGCTCCCATCGTAAGGAGACTGACTATAAAAATGTCGTCACTGGGTTCCCTTTTCATTGTGCCTCAGTGAATTCTAAATTAATAGCTTAGCCGTGAGAGAACAAAGGCACGACCTGAACTGCCTGTCCTGAGAGCACAGCTGAGGCTTGTGAAGTCAAGCAGTGTTGTTTCTCAGTTGCGTGCTGTCCTGGCCAGGAAGTGCGTGGCTCTGATTCTGCCTTCTCTGCAATCCTGTTGTCTTGACAAGGTTGGCACTGATGTAACTGAGGGCAGCTGGAATATATAGGTAATGCTGCTTTTGTGTCCAGAGCCAGATTTCAGACCCAGCCCTTCTTCCTGTTTGTGTGTGATGCTTTCATGGCCCTCCTTTGCATGCGTTTTTGCTAAGCCTGTCACAGGTTTTAACATGTTGATCTTCGTAACATCCCTGTCAGGGGAGGAAATGCTGTTCATTTTACAGGGGAAGCTGAGAGTGTTCAGGTGGAATTCGGCTCACATAACTCTAACCACCTAAAGGATAGGGATGTAATCTAAGCCCTTCATCAAGACTTCATGTCATGTCATCGGAGAAGAGTACGTGCGTCCAGTGGGTGATTATTGCTGCCTGCCTTGGCCGTTTACATTAGGATAAGTTACTTTTTGGAGGTGTCTTTCTCTGTCCACTGACTACTGATAGCTCCAGAGTAGTCTCAGACCTGGTGCGTGAGCTCTGGTGAATTGGATCTTGTCCTAAATGCCTCAGCACCAGTGCCACAGGAGCCCTGTGCCACAGATGAGGACCTGAGTTCAGGATTCTGGAACTTCTTTTCACTCCTGAGCTCCCTGCCTACAGCTCTGACCTCTGCCTGTTCCTCTGCTGGGCTCCGTCCCTGTAACAGTTTAGGTGCCACCCTTTCTCACGAAACTAAGAGATGGTGAAATGCATTACTGATGTGAGGACATTCGCACAAGCATCAAATGTATTTAGTAATTAGGGACTTGTTTGTTTGTTTGTTTGTTTGTTTTCTCTTCAGGCTGGTTTTTTTGGAAAGTCACATTTTCAATATCGCGGAGTCTCATTGAAATGTTGGTCTTTATTCCTCGTGGTTTAGAAACCTTTTGGACATTTGTCCTCAGCCTAGGTAGTTTCAAGTTCGCACCCTGGTCCGAACTGATCACACTGTGTGAGGCAGAGAAGAGGTAAGCAAAGGAGCCGTGAGAGTATTAACCAGGTCAGCACTCATGCTCTGACCAGACACCGCATGAAGTTCTTCACCTGTCTTGAGTAAAGCAGTGCTTGTCTGGAATAAGAAAGACAAAATCGGATCTTAAATAAAATCCAGTCAATTCATAAGGAAATTGTTACTGATTTTAAAGGCAAGGAGAATAGAGAGGTCTTTAGAAGAGAGGCTGGGTTGTAGCCCCACTTGCTAAGCTGGATTCACGTAGCATTTCTCCTGCATCACTGGAATGCGATGAAGCGGGGATGATACATCTTTTACCAATAAGCAAAAAAACTCCTCTGATTTTTAGTGTTGATCCTGATGTGAAATAAGTCAGTTTTACTCCTAGGCTCTGGAGAGGTTCTGTTCCCTATGCTGCCAACATCTGAGAAAAGAAGGAAACGACAGTAGTAACCTCTGAAAGGTGCTCGCTGGCCACTGATGTAGATCGCTGCGTCTTAGTTTTACACACTAGCATTTACCCCAACATAAGGCTGAGAGAGCAGAGTCAGACGCATAAGGTTTGCTATGTTCATCTCACTCCCCTGTGTTCTGGAAACACTGGAGCACGTTGAAAAGAAAAATTATTAGTAGGAAAATGTAGCTGCCTTTTCAACAGTTCCCTTCACCCTCTGTCTTTCGTGCCAGCCTAGTAGAGGAGTCCACTAGAGCTGAGGGAATTAGTTCCAACGTAAGTCCTAGAGTAAATATTCTGAAAGAGTTATTTAAAGCATGCTGTTTGGACAGCCAACATGCTCATTGGGATATTAGTGCAAAACTAACACAGGAATAATAATAATAATAATAATAATAACAACAACAACAACAACAATAATAGTTGTTATTGTTATTATTGTTAAATAATGACATAAGTATTAATTATTATTAACTATTATGTCATTAAATAATTACTCTTTTTTTTCAAGTAACTTTCACATAGCCTTTGCCCATCTTCAAACCACACAATTGCAGCTGCTTGCACACGTGTGATCCCCTTGCAGTCAGCAGAGCTGCAGAAAAAGACCCCATGCTGCTATTTTTGCCACACAGAGAGGCTCCATCACATTCCTGATGTGACATCTCCGATCTACAGCTCACAATTTCCTGTCTTGGTTTGAGACCATGATCTTGTACCAGGAAAGTCAGTGGGAGCTTTGCTTTGCAATTCAGTTTAATGACAGTAGTGAGACCATATCCTTATTTCAGTAACTCCTACTGCTGGGAATTTTTCTCTGGCCTCATATAACAATCTAACACTTAAATCTGGAATTACCCTTTGTCATAAATTTTCAGATTCTAAGCCAAATTTTCTGACCCAGACAAACTCAGGGGGGCAGGGGGACAGAAAGCTTGCACCCACCTCTGCATTTTTGCACCCCTTCCATCTTTACAGTGTTTTTCTTTTTGTAGGAGCCTCTTTATGGAGGGCTCATTTTTAAGGCCAGAAGAAAAGATGGGCAAAGAAGTCGCCATGGAACAACCAGCTGATTTATTAATAGCAGTTGCTAGTGTCATTGGAGAGTGGCTCCTGGCCCATAACAGGATTACCAGTAGAATTTTGACGCTTGTCCAGTGTCTCAGATTAGCATTAGACCCATCTTTCTTTGCTAACAATTCTGCATGTCCTAAACGTACTGCTAGTGCTGCTATGTAGGCAAGCACATCTGGATTGCAGGAAGGCCACAGCACCTTGTTGCTGGAAGGGCCTGGGGCCACGCTGAAAGCCTCGCAGCATCTTAGCGTTCCTCGTTTCCTTTGCAGAGAGGATTTTTGTGGATGTAGTACATTTTTTTTCCTCTCTGTGCAGAAAGCTGCATACTTGTCTGTTGTTTTTTCTGAAGCACTCAGGTTCTTGATACATGAACTGTTCTACCAGTGAAGATTAGAGTTGATTTAAAACAAAATCCATAGTAGCTGCTTTAAGGTAATAGTGCATCTGCTGTGCATAGTTCAGTACAGATGGATGTCAGCTACCAGAACCACACAGAACTGAAATGCTGTCAGAGCTCTCTACCTGCAGTTGTCTGATTCTGCCTTTGTGTTTCCTTTGGATAGTCTGTGATTTATGCTTGTTTGGTGTCGTGAATATTAATACTACGCAAACTCATTATGGGGCTGCTACACCCATAGATGCCAAATGAATTGATACAGCTTAGGTCGTTTGTGTTTGCTGTCTGGCAAATTAAATTTTATGGGGAGATTGCCAGGCAATTTGGTGAAGTAAAACACACAGAGAGAGCTACATGATCTTCATGTCATTTTCAGACATCAATACCATGTATTTTCCATCCTCATTGTTCTGATTGTAGTTTTAGTGAAAAAAGAGTTGATTGTATGATGGCAGAGTACTGTGCTCCTTCTCCGGGCATGCTGTACTTACAGCTTTAGTTGTGTTCCAGCAGTGCAGCTCTACCAGGGACAGAAGTTTGCTGGAAGAGAAAGCAGGGAGGTGTGAGCCTCCTCGCACTCAGGCTTTGAAGTCAGGGAGTTAAGAAGGGCAAAAGCCTTTACTTGCTAAGGAAAGCCCAGAAGTTTCTCTAGGGTGATCTAGGTCCTTGCAGCTTGTTGCCTGGGAGAGACACCGCTGGATGAGGTTTGCATAAAACCTCTGCCTGCCTTCTCCCTCCCTTGTGGAGGAAAATCACCATTGGAATAGGAATTAATAGCACAGAGCTGCAGCTCATGGAAAGAAGACTGGAAAGAGGGCAGCCTTCTGGGGAGTTTCCAGTGTCACATCCTCCTTCCTCCAGGCATTACTGAGATTTGTGAAGCTGGGAGGCTCAGACACAGCTCCAGCATTTCCATCACAGGCACACTGCCTTCATACTAGCATGTCTTTGGGACCTGTACTGCCAGGAGCAGAAGCCTGCACACACTCTAGCCCATAACAGCGCTCTCTGTTATGAAGTCCACCCAAAAAAGGATGCGGCTTTTAAATGAAAATTAGCATCCTAAGCTAAATTGAATTCTTCCATTGCATCTGAAACTCTTCAGTTGCAATTTCAGCTCTTTGGCTTTTTCCAGGTTTTATTTTCCGTTGTCTAGAGATATTCTAGAAATACAGTTATGGAAGCTCTGTGCTTCTGAGAGATAAGCTGAATCCTCAGCAGTGTTTCCATGGGCACAGGACCCCAGCCACTGCTCAAGTGTGCTACATTCACAGCCATTAGATGATTCATTCAGGTATTTGTAACGAGTACTGCCCTGTGTGCACAGAGATAATACTAATACAGAAAGCACTCTGTCTACCCCGTGATGCTTTTTGCTCTAAATCCTCCTGCTGAAAACTTTCTATACCTCTTCTTACTCGCTGATACTGTCCCTGTAATTTTATTCCATACTCTCTGTATCATGGAAGCACCTGCCAATCCTGCAATTGAGTATCAAGCGATTTTTTTCAGAGGTGTCTAATTCATGTGTCCGGGGAGACTATTCTGTGTGGCTAAAGCAGGCTCTGGTACCCCAAAAGCCAGTTTTCGGTTCCCTGAGTAGTGTCTGTTATGCCGTTGCAGCAGTCCTGGTGTGGCGCTACGTCTGATAGTGCTTCGTGGCTGAACATCTCTATAGGTCTGCATGTAAAACGATTGCTCCAGAGAGAAACCAGGCAAGAAGTTATCTGTGTGATTCATTTGTTCTGGTTTCTAAATTTGAAAGGTAGCCATTTTCAAATCACACGACTACAAAGGAGATGGTTGTTAATGATTTTCAGATGTGCTTCACATCAGAGTGGCGTCTTTCCTTCAAAAGCCTATCACGGACAATAGCGGGATCGCTACCAGAGCTAAGTGACTTTTATTAGATCTTTAAGTAACGGGGCTGAATTTCTCAGGCATCTGCAGTGTTCCAGTTGTAGGAGATCAGATCTGAGGTCTAATATGACCTCTTTTACATAGTAAAACACAGCAGACTTGGAAAGTGGGAGATCGTAAGCACTGCCATCTTCAGTGGCAGCTGGAAGGAAGGATTTTGGAGAGCAGTCAGAATTTGGAGGGGCAATTCTCCGAACAGCTGAGCTAATATGAGAGGTACTGTCATTGCAGGTGGGGAGAGCTAATAGTTGGTTATAGCATCCTTTCCTCTTGGCAGAGGCGGCAGCAGAAGGGAGTCGTGATTTGTCCATGATTCTCCTTATCTCCGGGGCTTCAGTAGCAATCAGTGCCTTCCTGGTCCTCATTTCTGTTCTGTAAGAAAAGGCAGTTAACTGTTCCTACCCGAGCTCTTGAGCTAGTTACTTTTCCAGGTGTGCCCTGGCCATGTGGGGCTGATGGCAGTAAGACAACTTCATCCTAAAATCCACTGATAATTTATGTGAAGAGATGCCAAGGCTAGATGGGGCCACTGCGAGCATTTTTTCCTTCTGCCATAATGGAGGTCAGACTTTTTTGTCTCTTAATTTCAGCATCAGGTACAGAACTTCTGTTTGAGGTGGAGTTTGTCTTTTAGAAAGATTGTCTTGATTGTATCAGGTGGGATGGAAAATACATCAGAGTGTAGAAAAGTCTCACTGGGCAGTGAAAGCTGACTCTTTGGCAGGGTTTGGGTCCTGCTACTGTCTGCATTGAGCCCTTTTTTGTGCTACATTAAGGGGCTGCCAGTTATCAGACATCTCTTCTGCTTAAGGTGCTGAGTTAAGTAGTACCATTAGTATGTGTGTGGTGTTAAGGAGGGAAAGTACTGATATCTCCTTTTTATTTGGTTCATTTGTACTGTTTGTACCCCCTCTGCTTCTGCAGTGTCTTGCCAAAAATAACCAGATCTTTCCTTAAATTTTATATCTCTTACTGCAGTCTGTCAGACTGTGGACGTTTTTATCTATTTCTGTCCCATCTCTTTAATTCTTTATTCATAAAAGGTGGTCAAAAACTTTCTGAAAATCTTAGCAGTCACTTTTTTGCCTTTCTATTGGACTCTCTTGTGTCCTTGTGCAAATGTTGCAATGAAATCTCCAGTGTCAGAACAGATGAACCTGTAAATTAACTAGACCTTGCATCAAAGGAGTTCTGTATCTTTTCAGAAGAGCACACTGACACTGCCTCTACATTACCTCTCTTCTTGAAAACCTGCTTGATTGCTTAGGACAGTTCGCATGAACCCATTCTGCATGCCTTTCATTAAAGACTACATTCTGTGTATTTTCCTAGCAGAATCAAGGCAGTAGTGTACTGGGTACTGCAGTTGCTGCCATCAAACCTTCAGAGTAATTCTGGAAGTCCCACCAAGCCCTCTTTCAGGATCTCAAATTGCCATTTTCTGCTTCCTTAAGATTTAATGACATCCTGGTGGTAGGAGGCTCCTTTCTGTTCTGTTCTGCTCTGCCTTTTGCATTAAGCAGCCCTCAGTAGCTGTTAGTGTTCTGCTGGTATCTAGTTGGCCATCACAAATATTTTACCTACTGTAGCCATTTAATTCTGGGAAATTCTTCCGTGTCTGTTTCTAGTCTTTACTGGAAACGTAGGTAGCACAAGGCCATCTTTGTCCATGAAAATCAGGAGGTGAACCCAGGTTGATGCTAGTTAAAGTAATTTCATTACTCAGGGGGAATGAAGTAAGAATAAACATGCAAAAATACACTATAGATATGTTAGGTGAAAAATTATTTCAGTCTTAATAATTTACATGAAAAAGGAAAGCTTCTCACAAAATATGTGTATTTAGAATGTGAGTATTTAAATATCTTTTTAAAATGCCAGAGGAAAATGGAAGAAAATTCACATGGAGGACTCAAAGAGAATAGATGATGCCCAGCTCTTCACAGGGAATTATTTGAAAGCACTTTATGGCAGTTAGTCCCTTGCTTTGCAACCAGGCCAGCTGAAATCAGAGGTTTTTCTCAAGGAGTAAGCCCTTCTCAGCCTCGATAAATTATCAGGACCAGCTTGTCAAACTGCCTCATGGCTTCGCAGGTCAAGTGCCTTAAACCAGGAGTTTTTTAATGCCTTAGCTGTTTTCTGTTGCATACAGGCATGTAGATTTAGAGTCAGACTTTCCAGAAGTGTTGGATGGCACCTTGGTTTCTACAGATTTAGTATATACTTATTTACAAATCACCAGCTCCCAGTACTTCCCGGTGACACCTCCTGCAAGTTAACGCACAGTGGTATTGGTGGACGAGTCTGTAGCTTTATATTGCTTCAAACCTCGATGTGTGACATGTAAATTGATAGAGCTTTAATATAAACAGGTTTAAAATCAGGCAGCATCTGCTTAATCCATGAATAGCTGCTGGCTGTGTTAACAGTCAAGAGAGCTCGCAGCTGATCCATTTTCTTTTCTCTCCTGAAAAGAGACAAAGTCAATAGATATAAAGAAAGTAAGTAATAAATATTTCTACACTGCACTGATGAGGCATTCTTAGAAAACAGCAAGCTAAACAACTCTACATAATTCAGTAGATGGAAAAGTGAACTAAGAGTCAGGAAATAATTACAAGAGCTTGGAGAAAATTTTCCTTCAGTGTCTACATTTGAAACGGAGATTGTTAGTGACAAATGTCTGTTTCTGAGGAATCGCTTTTGTGAATGTCTTAAAATAATAAAAGCACCTGAAAATACAAGGGGCTGTGATTTGGCAATGCACCTGGCAGGGCTCCGAGGAGTTGTCATTGAAACAGCTGGCTGCCCACCACGGCTGGGGCTCGGGAGCTGGAGAGCGTCCCATGGCAATGGGGCTCCTGTGATAGTGCTTGGAGCGTGAGGTGGCAGGAGGACTGGAGCCTCCTGTGCCAAGTGCTGTACCTTCTAAGCATGGGTGCAATGGGGATAAATGCCAGCCCAGCCTAAAATGGCCTTTGTTAGTCAGAGTGAAGAGTCTGTCTGACTTGATAAATGCTGTGGTAGGGGAAGGAAAAAAAATCTCAAAGCTATAAAAAGACTTTCCAAAGGATGCGGTGGGGAGAAGTAGGAGGAGGCACAGATGAAGTTTAGATTTAGAATGTTAAAAAATGATTATTTTATCCAAATCAGCTGGATGGTTATTTCTTTTAGCGTATTATTGCCATCAGAACCTCAGCCTGCTCTAAATCAACTCAGCATTTCATCAAGAAGCCTATTCTTTGCTTTAAGAGACCAAGAGTGCACAATTATGGGTTTCTTTTCCCCCTTGCACAATAAAATTGGGAGATTATCATCAAGTTTCTATTCAGATTTTAGGAAGGCTTTTTTATTTTATTTTTAAAACCCATCTTTGTCTGTAAGAGCTCCCTGTTCAGGCCAGCATGCTGTAATGATTACTACTGTAAAGGCTTCAGTGGAGATGTGCTCTATTTCATTCTCAATGAGGGCTGATGGCATTTTGAGAGGCTCAGAATATCCTTTGATTACTTTATAAAACAGACCGGGGAAGATGGCAGTGCAGCGTGCGGCATAGGAGGGGGCTGCTGCTCCGAGTGTTGCTCATCAACTTTCTTTTGTGCTTTTTTTTTTTGACTGCCATGTCGCAATCACAAGTCATGGCCGTGCTGTGGTTTTGGTCCCGTTCCCCATCCTTTCCCTGCTGTGGGATTTGAAGCTCGAGGTTTGTACAGAAAAGGAGCTGCTGCGTTTTGGACAGATGCAGGAGCAGCACCTTGACCCTTCTTTCCCCCAGGGAATTGTTAGAGTAGCTAGGAGATGCTATGTTGTCTCGTCCAAACTGTGGGGAATTGGCCCAGTGTTCGAGGGTGCTGTTTACTGCAAAACAGCTTGGAGATTGTATTAAAAAAACACTGACAGAAAGCTAGTCCTGGGTGACAGGGATGATGTGGGAGTAAAAGAGATTGAAAAGGGAAAGACAGACGCATGCAAGCTGTTTCTCTCCCTGCTCTCCTGTCTGTTTGACACTCGCGGAGCATTAATACAAAATAATAGGGAAAAGGAATTCTTGCATCTTCGTTCATGTCATGCTCATGTCATGCTTAGATCAAATCACACATTGTGCCTGCTGAAGTCTGTTTGCCAGCCCCTCTGAAGGTTGGAAGGATGAAGTTTTCCAAGGTGTGGAGGACAGGGGAGTTTCCAGCAGGAGAACGCTTTTATTCCCAGCCCAGGTATAGGAGATGAGTCTGTGGAAATGCATTTCATCTCTGTTTCCCTGTCAGTGTGCCAGGATACTGAGTTTTGTGGCCACATCATGTATCTCTCCAGAGGTTATTTTCATTTGTCTTCTTGTGATCTTTGACTCCTCTACTTGGTGAAGTGTGAGACTAAAAATATATGGGGTGTGTCTGGTAATTTCCAGTAACAGCATAGGAAATATTCTGTGCAATATTTAGGTAGCATCATTTCCTATACCGCTGTATCAAGATTGTTAGGCATGTTTTATTTGTGATTTATGCCATTTACTCTTCACAGTCCAGACTAAATTACTCCGAGAAGGCTGTATTCAGATTTGGGCATCCCACTGCTTATGGACTGCTCTAAAAGGGTTTATAAATATGAAAACAGCTGTTAGGAAAGAAGATTGTGCAAGAGAAGGTTTAAATGACTCATCTGAAGCTATGAAGTAAGTCAGTACTGACCTGGACCCAGGCCACCAGTGAAACGTCCGTACTGGTTTTGAACAAGTTCAGGGATGTGTTAAACCCACCGTTCTGCCAGGACGTGATCTGGCACATCCAGCTGATGCAGGCACCCTGTGGGAACTGAGTTAGAGCTCAGGCTGCCTGCACATGTTACCTCTCTTCTGACAAAAGGAAAAAAACCTTACGTGTAAGAAAAGACTTATTCCTTATTTTTTCTACTTATTTTTTAATCCTAAACTGGATATTTTGTGTCTTGACGGTGGAAGGAGCAGTCATCGGAGACCGGAGCAAACTCTTTACTAACGCAGGATGGTGCTTACATTCTCATCTATACTTGTGTATCAATATCCAAATTAAAATGTTGTCACACATTCTAAGAGAAGGTAATGCTGGAAAAGGGACTGGGACTTCGTAATTTCCAAAAAAGATCCATCAGTCCCCAGTGGAACTTTATGGTCATTGAACTAAGGTCATTGTAAGTTGGTGCATAGCTCCTGTTTGTAATATACAGACTCTGTATATTATTTCTACCTTCTATTTTTGTTGTTGAATAATAGGCTCCTCATTTCTCTCACTGGAAAAATGTATGTCCTGTCTTGCTACATTAACTCAGTGGGCCACATTGCTGTTTGTGTGCCTGAAATAAGAGACAGACACACACACACACGTATCCCAGACCAGTCTCAGGGGATGTACATCTCCAGTATGCTGTGATTGTTTTTCTGTGTGCTGAAATGATGCAGGATGCCGGCAATGAGCCGTACCTGGTGCCGAGCCATGACACCTGGCAGTGATGCTAATGGGGACTTCTCTTCATAGTCCGAGAGGAAAGCGCCCTGTGGGGAATGGAGCTTCCTTAAGTAGGGTCAGGAGCCCAGGCTGAAGAGCAGAGAGGGCATTAGGAACGTCAGACACGTGTCACGTCTTGCGAGCTGTTGGGATGGATGTGCTTCAACTCTAATGGCCCAGGGAAGCATCTAATCCTTTCTTTTTATATATGGCTCTGCTCTGAGCAGGGGCTTGGACCAGAAATCTCCAGAGGTCTGCAAAGCCTTCTAGCTATTACTATACAAACAGCATTTCATTTCTATTTAACATCGTGGTACACATTTTTCCTTTCCTTTTGATTTTCTTCTCAGACATGTTTGCTGTGGGCCGTCTGAAGCAGGGCAGAGTAAGCTGTTAGCTCTGTGGTCAGAGGGAAGCAGGACTGCTTCTGAGCAGAGGTGGCTCTCTCCTGGGGTGTTCTTTCCTATTTGAATTTCAGTTCAGATCAGTTGTAAATTCCAGGCTGCTCCCTTGAAATGCAGCTGGAGTTTGCTCAGGGCTGGTGGGACAGCTCCGTGTTGTGTGCTCTGCCTGCAGCCACACCAGAGCATCTCAAACATATTATTCAGATCTACTTGCATAAATCAGCTGTCCTTCTTCCTAGAGAACTGCTGAAATCTTGGTGCTCGCAGCAAGATCTGCTCAGCCTGGTCTGCTAGGAGGCTGTGGTGTGGTGACTCAAGCCTGGATACTGACTTGGTTTCAAATCAAGTAAACACTTTCCAGGGCAAGGAGGAAAGGGAGTTATTTCTAGGGACATGTGGCCCAGGGCTGAGCAGGTACAAAGAAATGTTGCAGAGCTTTATCAAAACAGATCAAAACTGAGTTGCCTGAAGCATGGACCGTGAGATGACCCTGAACAGGACGTGTGAGGAGCGTCCCAGTGAGAAGGTGGGAGTGCTTTACTCCTGCTTTATGGTTTGGTGCTTTGGGGGTATGAGAGCAGAAGGAGAGTGAAAGGGAATTGGATTTTCATGTGGATAGGAGCAGTATCAGAGTGGGTTCAAATGTGTCTGTGTGTACATTGATGTCAGCAGAGCCTTGTCTTTAGTGAAGAAAAATTGTTCAGTCCCATGAGCTTGGCAGGCTGCTTAAGAGCAAGAAATAGTAATAATTATGCAACCCTTTCAGATATGTGTGTATGTCTCAATGGGTGGTAAGGAAAACAAGCTCTGCAGCAGCAAGGATGCTGCTGGGGGTACTGGATCATGCTGTATAAATAAAGTTTTGTTTATTTTCTATTTGGTGACAGTCCTGTACCACCCATAGTCCCACAGCAGCATCACATCCCAGAGTACCATCAGCATTTCTTCCACCTGCAATCTGCTGCTGGTGCAGCTTTGAAGGCAGCTGTGGACACCGCAGGCCTGGTGTGGGATGAGCTGGAGCGCAGGCAGAGGGAGGAAGACCGCCCTGGGTGCCACACTCCAGGCATGACGCTAGACCGAAATGAAAAGAGACAAGGCAGGGGCATATTCACACAACTACATAAATGTGAGTGGCAGGACCCAACAAGGCTTTGATTTCATTACAGTTTAACATGCAGCCAGAAAATATTCTGTCCCTGCTATAAAGGAGGAGATATTTGCCTTTGGGAGATTTTTAGAAGCGAGGAATTGGAAAATGAAATTAATGAATAGAAAGCAATAGCACAAGCCAATATTCACAAAAGTGTTATTTACCTCTCTTTTATCAAGGCTCATTTTACACAAATGTTAGCTGTTATAATAGCTGATATGTCACTGGTGGTTAATACCAAAGGGCCTCTACAAAGGCTTTAGGGGACGCTTGCTTGTTTTTTATCTTTTCTCCTTGATGTCGTGTTTGTGCCTAAAATTCAATCGTGTAGTATAAAGAATGAAATCTTAGGCGTTTCTGGTTAGGGCTACTCATGGGCAGTTGAAAAAGCTAGGCTACTCGTGGAGGATGCTTAGAGTTTAAATGTTGATGGATGTGTGCACTCCAGAGCTAATGGATATTACATTATCGAAAGGGGGTAATTATTGATTCATCTTTTTTTTTTTAAGTCGGCCTAGGTAGTGAGGTCTTTAAGAAACCAGCCTCTGAAGTCTGTGTCCATCTCAACAGGCTAGAGATCTTGATCATTCAGGTCAGAATTTCAGGATCATAAATCCAAAAACTTAGATCTTCTCAGTAAAAGAACATCAGCAATTTTATTCAAGTTAGTATTTAAGATGCAAAAACAATCACACAAAAAGAATCAACACAGTAAATTGGATTACATGTATAAATCAAGCTATTTAAATTTTACTTGGTAAAGTCCAAATGTATCGTAATTCATACTCTGACCAGTAAGAGTTGGCTGGGGCTTTCAGTACTTGGAAGCCTACAAGATGATGAGATCACGTTGCAATTAGCAGGCAATTGAAAGACATTTCAACAATTATATCACATTTTCAGCCACACTAACTGGCACAACAGCTGTATTCTTTGCCTCCTCTCCTCCAACTGCTGACTTTGGTTTTTCCTTCCCTGTTTGCGAGCTTTTCTTGGCTGTTGTTCTTCTTGATACGAGTACACTTGTCTTGAATAAGAGAGACACCACGCACAGATGGACAGTGCTACAGGTTCCAGGCTGATCCAGCCAAGCCCTCTGCCATCTCTTCCTGCACTGCCTCAGATGGCACTTTCTTTGCAGTTGGCATCTTCCTCACTTCTCTGGCCATGAGCAACCACAGCTGTGTCAGAGAGGCCAAAGCTGCTTCCAGGCCTAAGGCTTAAGTTTAAGCTCTGCTTTTCAAACATAGCAAGCTCTTTGGTGAACGCTTAGGGTTGGCCCAGCCCGCAGTGGTGTCTCAGCCCCATTACCTGTGCACTGAGCCCACAGAGCTCCCACTGCCTGCACAAGGCAGAGCTCTGCCACGTGTGCTAAGGTTGGACGGGCAGCTGCTTGGCTCCCTCTGCACCAGCTGAACCACGCCTGCATTTGGCCATTTGACTCAAGAACAGTTGCTGGCAGCAGCAGAGATTCAACTTCAGCCTTCAGAGAAGCCGCTGTTTCAGTGCTTCCAGACTCTCTTTTGTCCTTGCGCCTCCTGTTTGTTTTTCCCTGTCACGTTTAGGTCTTACTGCCATCTCCCCATTCCTACTCAGGCTCCTGCCACATGCCAACTCTTCCTCCCTCCCTGCACCTCACAGTCTCTCTCACTTGCCATTGTCCTCTGTTCCTTCACAAACCACCATTCCCTGGCTCCTGACCATTGCTGCTCCCAGCTCCTCCTCCAGCGCCACTTCCCTTGCAAGCCTCTCACCTCAGACTGCCTTTTCTTCCTCCTCCTCTACCTCCTCTTCCTCCTCCTCCCGCTGGCAGGGGGTCACTGAGACCATGAGAGAGATCCTCTCCTGGGTTTCCTTCCAGCACCTAGTTTCCCTGGGGAAAAGCAACTCTGGAGTCCTGCTCAAGCCTTGCTAACGGATGGTGCAGGTAGACAGTTCAGCTCACAAAGGTTTTCCTACACCTCGTAATTTGCAACCTGAAGGCTTTTTTAGGTTGTAACTTGGCTAAATATGGATGAATTTTCATGGGGATGGAGAAAAATGTATCTCTAACTATGGCTCATCACCACAGTTACACCTCAAACACAAGGTGCTCGATCTGACTGACAGAAAGGCTGCGGGGATATGTTGAGTAGAAAGAAGTGGGTATAATTTTGATTACTATCAAAGGGTTTTCAGGCAGGCAACATGCATCTAAAAAAAGCCTGTGTTTGTTTTTAAGGCTTTTCCTGATGCAGGTATTTTGCTTAAACACAAAACATTCCTTTATAAAGGTATTTGACAGTGGCTGTCATCTCCATCCTGATGTTTTGGTAAGAAGTTCACAAGGCAAAGATTGACTGTAGATTGACATCCATGAGGATGCATGTTGTCTCTTCTTTTAATTTGGGTACATTTCTTGGTATGGATATGTTTTGAAACAGGTTTTGCTTAATGATACATCTTCTGAAGTGCAGTGTTCTCAGGGTGCTTAGACTTCTTTCCTGACACTGTGGGTTTTTCCTTCTAATTTATCTCAAATTTAGACCTTCTTTTTCCAAACCTTGACCTTTTTTCCCTAACTAGGAGATAAGGGAAATACAACAAAGTTTTTGAAACAAATGCAAAACAAAGTAATTGTTGAACTGAAGAACTGAACTCTAGGCTCAAAAATAACAATTTGGCAGAAGAAAAGCATATGAAAAATAAAGGGTTCTTTGTTTAATTCTTATTTTCCTCCAAAAATCAACATTCCCTCACTGAAAAGCAGATTGGTTTTGAATAGCAGTAGGAAGTATAAATGCAGCCGCTGTGCTGGTGATGTTGCAGCAGTTCAGAGTCTACAAGGCAATGTAAGATGATTCCAGAAACCAGCATCAAAATGAAGATCTCTGCATGGCTGCTTTGATGTGCAGCCTCCTGGCTTCTTGGTAAAACCCCTTAGCCCATGGTACAGAGGTAACATCAGAAGGGTGGTATATGTTGAGAGCAGGTCCATGGCACGTTGGGGTCTTGAAATCCAGCAGCAGCTGCTGTGCTCTTTGGGCTTACCAAAGCCTAGGGACTGTTTTTGTGTAACACTTCAGCTAGCTGTGACAGTCCAATGGCAGTCCTGCACCTTCCCATCCCTCTCTTGCTTTGTCCCTGGGAAAGGAAACCTTGGCTGGGAGCTAAGTGCTTTCTGCACTTCTGCTGCCCTGCATTTCCCCTGAAGTTGAGTGCACCATCTGTCATTCTTTCTGTACAAGCTGCCTCTCCAGAAAACAGGCACAAGACGCTTGCAAGGATGTACAGCTGTCAGCAGGTGTAACGTGGCACTTGCCGTTACCCAGCGAGAGGAGCTCAGTAGCCCTCCGCAGGACCGGTGAGGCACGCAGCTTGCTGGTGTTGCTGGGACTTTTGCCATGATTAAATTCTTTGAATTTTGGATTCAGTTAGGAGATCTAACTGATGTGCATGCTTCTCCCCATTAGCTCATACAGCTCATGTGACTTGTTTCATTCATGTGACCTCTTATTATGTATCCATCATTCCATTTTTCTTTCCTATTAGAGTGAAATTGGACACAGCCCTCCTCCTGCCTACACCCCTATGTCAGGAGTAAGTATTTCACATTCAACCTTCATCCTTTAGGTTTTCCTCCTTCCTTCACTACGTGTTTTGTGTTTCAAACCCCTTTTTCCTACATAAATGGCCCAAAAGCCAACAATGAGTAAAATGTGTACGTCAGCAATCTAATAGTCAGGATCTCTACGCTCAGCCTGGATTTGTGTGCAAGCTCTATGGACCCACACCCAAAATTCTGCCAACTGCCAACTTTTCTTGAAAAAGCATTTAGGTCATGGGCTTGGATGAATCTGTACATTTTTCCTTCCTATTTATAGGTCATGATGTCGAAATTTCCTTGCACGCCCTTGCTGACAAGCAAAATGGTAGGTTGAGCTGAACCATACAGTTGAGGTACCAATACAAACACAGTTCACCAGCCTGAAATACACTGCCTGATGGAATCACGTAGTGTTTGGGTGACCATGTGATTGTCACTGCAGAACACCCTAAAAGCAGGCTCCCCAGGAATAACAGAGCTCAGAGGTTATAATGTCCTCTACCCCAGTCCCCTTTGCAGAAGGAGATTTTCCTGACATGAAGTTTAAGGGTTTTGTTCAGAAATCATGAGACTGCAGAAGTAATAGAAGAGGAGATGTCATGTTTGCCTCTTGCATCTGTGTATGTTCAACCTCCACATGTCTAGCTAGGAGACAGGTTGTCCTGCCCTATTTCTAGCCCCATTCCTAGCCCCATTTCCAGCCCTGAGCAGCCAGCTTGCTTCCCTGCTCCCCTCGCTGCACCAATGGTGCCTCCCTGGGAGGGGAAGCCAGCTCAGCAGCACCAGGCAGACGAATGTTTTGTCGCTCCACAGCAGAACCTGCGCTGCTGCCGATCCCGCAGCTCTGGAAACGCAGTAGTCTGCAGGATGGACAAGGCTTCACCTGCCTGGTGAAATGCATCACTGAGCAAGCATGGCAGGAAAGGCACAGGAGCCACAGAGACGACTTGCTGTTGAACCTTTTCTCCCTTTGGAGCCTCCTTTCTCATGCTGCCTTTTCTTTTTCAACAGAACCAGTTTGTGTATAGAGATGGTGGCTACGCTGCGGAAGTGCCGATGCCATACAGAGCTCCTGGCTGCGTCATACCAGAAGCCCCAGTTGCTCAAGGGGCCACAGCAGAGCTCTTTGAAGATACTTGCTGTAATGGCACACTACGAAAACAAGTGGCAACCCTGTCAAAAGAGGACAGCAGCACCCAGAGGTACAGCGCTGATCCCACGGTCTTCATACCCGAGCGGGTCGTCCGAGGAGAGCTGGATGAGGATGGGTACATGACGCCAATGCGAGACAAACCGAAAACAGGTACAAAACTGTTTTTCCAGAGAAGCTCCTGCTCTAGTCTTACTGCATTCTCTCTTTTTCTACATAAGTAGCTTTTCACCAAAAATGGTTTTGATGAATGAGGTTGAAACATTTTGACTTGGTTAATATTTCTTTGCATGTAGATTCATTTTCCTTGGCTTAATTTGCTACTTAGAAAAGCTCAAATGTGCCAAAATGTCAAGTTTGGTAATTCCCCCTTTATATTTTATTTCTGGGAAATAACAAGAGAGAGAAATGAAAAAAACCCATACTTCTGTCTTACCCAAACACTTCAGTTATTTCCAAGAAAATGTTCTATCTTTGGCTAGCCATAGTCTCTGCTTTGCTTTGTTTATTGTTCATCTGTCTCTTCATGGCATTGTGCTCAGTAAATGTCGCAGTGAACATATCACAGAACTGATACACACAGCTGGCATTTTATACTCTGGAGAAGTTTAGGATTGAAAGAACAAGATGTGCTTCAGAGAGACCCTCGCTGCAAGGTGAAGTTTGCCTTGATCTGTGCCAGCTCACAGTGCTGCACTTCAGAGTTTGCTGTCATTCCTTTCTTCCTTTGTAAACAGTGACAGCAGTCGTTTAGATGTAAGGGGATGTGTCATTAGTAATTTGCTTTCAAACCTTTGCATTGGGTTTCAAGAAATTAATTAATGCAAATGTAAATGCCAAGTAACTACTGAGTCTGCCTCAGAACTTGGAAGCCACTTAGCCTTTGTGTTACATGGTGGAAATGGAGGGAGTCCTGGGGCTCGACCCATGGCAGCAGCAATTGTGGGAGCGCACGCACAGCCCTACTTTTCTGCAGCAGCCCTTGCAAGAAGAGAATTGATGCTGTGAGTTTGCTTCAGTGTGAGCCCCACATATCTTCACATACAGGTTTGCCCTGGGGAGCCTCAGCGTTCTACAGGAGCTCAACACTTCACAGGTTGAAGCCCCCTGAGCCCTCGGGGATGCGGCAGCAGCAGCTCAGGAGAAAGCTCCTCCTTCCTGTCTCACTGGGCACAGATGCAGGGATGTCACAGCGTGGCCACGATGCTGCGTGCTCTCTGTCAGCTGGGGCACTCAAATCAAAGCCCTGCTTGATAGTCATCACTTAAAAAAAATGCTTCCACTATGTTCTTGGTGTGGACACGTGCCTGTTCCACCTCTCAGATTCAGCAAAGGTTGGTCAGAGATACTGATTCTTGTGTGGCACAGGCATGCTGAGAGGTCATCCCTCACTGATGACAGTGGCCCAGAGACCCTGTTTTCTAGGGAACCTCTAGGCTGTTAGATGAAAGGCAGAATTAATACTGGAGGTAGGTTTGACCTGTTCATTTCCAGCCTTGAATGAACTGGATGTTTTTGACTGTCTTGCTGCTGAGGTCCCACTCCCCGTTCCTTTTGTCCCCAGTCCACCTCCAGGCCATTTCCTTTGCAGCCCACCTGCAGTGTCAGCAACCTTCTTCCTGTCCTGCCCAACTGCCTCTGTGTTTTGCAGCGAGACCTCATTGTACACAGAGCAAGGCAGGACACGACACGCAGTGAATCCACTGCTCTGTGGCTCAGTCACCTGTGTGTGACTGTGGGAGGGAGCTTTCCAAGCGTGTGTGTTTAACCTAGGGCAGCCAGTCTCTTTATTTTTCTCTTCCCTCCTCATGCTCTGGCTTTCCACACAAGCTCCGTATGTCTTGAAACCTTTCTGCAACTCAGCTACAATTTTTTGTGTTAATCCACAGAAGGTGATTTGAAGCAACTGTAACCTGCTCCAAGTCCTGCTTTGGAGCTGGTGTAAGACTCTCTTGTGCTCTTTCTAGGGCTCATTTGAATAATTTTTTCATAATGCTTCAAGGCCCTTTGTCCTTCAGGGATGGAAGGTTTTTAATCAGGCAAATTGTTCTGTTAGGAATGAAGTTGTCTTAGAAGATGGCCCTTGGGGATGGTTTTTGTGCAGAGAGGCTTAGCTAAGATTTCTATAGAGCTTTCTGGATGGAAAGATTGGGGAGCAGAGGGTTTGACTGATACGCCCAAGGTTGCAGAGGTAGAAGTTGCTCAGCATGTTTGGCTCCGTAGGCCACACTTGAGAGGAAGTCCAGGATCAAACAAGGCTCACGGGCCATGGCTCAGCGGGAACGGTGGCTTGGTTTCCAGCTTTGCTGGGATGAGTGGCTGGGGTGGAAGGATGCACAAGTCCGAGTACTGTTTCTGGTACAGCCTGGTAGTAACACACACACGATGCTTGATACGTGGATGGATTACTCCCTCTCTTTGCTGATTTATTTTTAATCTTTTTTTTTAGATTACCTAAACCCAGTGGAAGAGAACCCGTTTGTTTCCCGACGGAAGAACGGAGATCTCCAAGCTGTGGACAACCCAGAGTATCACAACGCTCCGAACGGGCAGCCGAAAGCAGAGGACGAGTACGTGAACGAGCCATTGTACCTCAACACTTTTGCAAACACCTTGGAAAACGCTGAGTACCTGAAGAACAGTTTGCCGGAGAAAGCCAAGAAGGCCTTTGACAACCCAGACTACTGGAACCACAGCCTGCCCCCACGAAGCACCCTCCAGCACCCGGACTACCTGCAAGAGTACAGCACAAAGTACTTTTACAAACAGAATGGACGGATCCGGCCCATTGTGGCAGAGAATCCCGAATACCTCTCCGAATTTTCCCTGAAGCCTGGCACTGTGCTGCCCCCGCCGCCCTACAGACACCGAAACACAGTGGTGTAGTGACCGCGGTCTTACGGAAGTGGAAAGGCAACCCCTTCTAGCTGCCTCACTCTTTCTCTCCTGCTCTCCTTTTCTCTCTCTCCCCTCCCTCTCTCCCTTCCTCTCTTTCTTTCTCCCATGAGCTTCCTCTTCTTGCCAGTTCACTCATTTTTGATATGTCCAAGTGAAAGAATGTCTTGGAGTCGTTTGCAGATTGGGTTGGGAACCTGGAAGGAAGGAAGGAGACTGAAAGAAGGTGTGTACGGCCTGGCGTTTCTCACTTTCCACAGATCTGGAGGGTTGGACAGTCAGAGAAGCCAGACAGTACCGGTAAAGGCCAGTGGCAGTGTTGCCTGCTGTCGAGCTAGTTCACATCGGTTCAGCCCAGACACTGTAGGGAAGCCACAGAGTGTAGGAACTGATGAGAGTCTGCACAGCATTCCTGGAAATCTCAATGCATTTTCCACTGGGGGAAAAATGGACAATTTTTATATCACATGTGATAGCATAGTAATTGAGATTGAGAATCCGATTTCTTTCTCTAACACTTTCTATCCCAGCAACTGAAAACGGCTAACTTGGCTTTTCATAATCGTTCCGACCTTCATCGTGGCTTTCCGAGAAATGATGATGTGACTCTAATATACGGCTAAGCTCTTTTTCTGAGCCACACCATGATTTTGTGCCAAGTCCTCACCACAGAGACTCCAGCTCAGAGCTGGTACCTGACATGACCATTTTTGTATATGTGCCAACATGACAAACACTTTAAACACAAAAACCCTTTCAGAAGAAAGTAACGAAACCACAGCTCCAACATGTTCTTTTTGAAGCTGAAGGCCAAGAAACCAAGATTTGTACGCAAAAAGCTTTGCTTTCTTGTTTTATACTTGCTGACCATAGATACATGAAAAGACCCAAACAAATTCTTCCCTCTTTTTCTTCTTCATGATCATGAAGGGAGTTGGGGATGCTGTCAGGCAACACTGAGGACAAGACGGAGAATTGGAGAGTTTGATGTGGGTCGTGAAGTCTGCTGGTGTTCTGTGGGGTGGTGGTGGGAAGGGTCCTTGAAACTGGAAGACAGACACTGGACTGGAGAAAACACGCATAGCGGTTCACTGGAAAGTTCGTTTGCACTTGAGTTCTGATTTTCTTTTAACTGTTTTCTGGATTTTGAATGAAGCAATATGGAAGTGACCAGCAAAATGCAAAATAATAATTTTAAATTTAAAAAAAAAGAATTATATGTAAATGATGACTGTGGAAATGCCAACGCGAAGCAAATCAAGTCTTTGGAACAACGTCTACCAGTTCTAAGAGGCCGTTGCATTGACTGCTTCAGAGAATACAGTGACAGAGCCACCAGCTCTTACTGCTGCCTCGTGAAGGACAGCAGAGCAAACCCTGAAAGGGATCGGAGGAGAGAAATGCCTTGCTCTGACTTGAGCACAGTACGGAATGCTTGTTTCTGAAAGGAGGATTACTCTGGCACAGAAGGTGGTGCATACGAGGTTTGAGAAGTCAAACTGTACATGACTCGCAGAGCTTTCTGTCAAAAATGTAAATACGTACGAGTCATTCTCCTTGCGCGTAGTTCTGCTTTCATCAACCTCAGTTTTTAGGTAGTCAACCCCACCCCCCAGCCTGCTCCTCTTTGCAAATCCCTTTCAGCCAGACTTCTGGACGTTTTTAGCAACCTGAGGCAGATGGAGCTGGGAAGGGAGGCGTAAGGGCCAGAGACACTGAAGGCTCGCTCCTGATGTGCCAAGACCCTTGTGTGTAAGAGCATTTGCGTACCCAGTTCCCACCAAAAATCTTAAGGAACTATTAAGTACCTTTGAAGATCTGCCTATGCCTCTGTCCGTCGAGGCTTTTAAAGGGGAAGAAGCAATACCTGATGGATGGCAATCTTAGGTGATACAACAGCATTTCAGTTTATGCGCTTCAGTACTGTTAAAGTTGAGATCTTTGGGGTGACCCTAACCTGCCAATGAAACCACCAGCAACCAGTGGTCTGGAAATGGCATGAAGCTCCTCCAGAATCCTGCCATCTGAACAGCTTGCCACCTTTAATCATAAGGAAGCAGAGGAAGGAGTAAGAAATGAGCAATAGTTACTCTTGGTGGCTGAGGGTCAGCTTGACAAAGGTAGGAAGAGACTCCAAACCTGGGTTGGCTCTTATGCTTGTAGATGGGAAACCAATTGGGTATGATCACTAGGTCAAGGTTGGTTCAGCCAGCAGCCTGGTTCTGCATCAGGTGCGTGCAGGCCAGCTTGAACCAGCTGCAGGATGGGTATTAAACCTATAAACCGAGTACGTAGCTGAAGAGCCTGAAAACAGCAAGAACAAGTCCAGCTCTTCAAAGCTATTTAAAGGAGATGTTGGGTCAAGTGGTACCAAGTGGTTTGTGACAGCAGAACAAAACGACCAGCAGACCACTGAAGTAGGATAGATGGTGCAAACACATCGTGCATCTGAGAGGCCGTGCCTCTTCCTGGCGCCCTTCTGTAATCCTCATGCTCTTGGCAGGAGGCAGAGGCAGGCATTGGGCAGGGTTGGGGGCGCAGGGAGGTGACGTGACACCCTGGAGACCCCGCTCCGGGGAAGGTTTGCCAGTGGTAGCTCACACGGTGTGGTCTGAAGCACGGGCAAAGATGTGCCAGGTTGGGACGCCGTTGCCAAGCTGCCTCAGGACAAAGAGCGGCACAGGATTGTGGATGTCCTGTTTCAGCATTTAAGCAGCTTGGGTTACACAAGGAGGTGGAGAAAGCGGTGGATTTGTCCCTGAACAAGTCTTGTAGCAGAGTAACTCCTAATGGAGGAGAAATAAAACAAAATCCTGGTACAGCTTAGGTGTGTGAATTCCAAGAGGTGCACTCAGAGGCTGCTGGGGCAGAAGCATGCACACCTCCAAACCCGGGTGGGACGGTGCTGGGATGTAGCTGCTTAGCAGAAGGTGAGGCCTGTTTGTTTCTCTGGTAATTAAGCAGTGCCAGTGTTGGAAACAAGCCCGTCAAATAATGAAAATGTAAATAATTGTGGTTTTTAACAATTTAACATTTTATTTCTTCCAAAAAGTTGACTTATTTATTCATTTTAATTGGTGACTGTGGGTGTGATAATAATATATTAAGTAGCGTGGAAATGCAGAGGTTCCTGGAGGTGAGGGAGCGTGAAGGCCGGATCGGAAGCTTCCTTACGCTGGGGCTCTGCCACCCAGCCAGGCTGGGCCGTGCTGGGCCGTGCCAGCTGTGTCTGGAACAGCAGAGGGCGAATGAAGGGTTAATGAGCAGCCTGATTGGTGAGGATGGAAAACTCAGCAGACTGCAGCTTCACAAAGCGAGCATTTCTCGCTTCTGTTTTGACTTGCAGTGGCCAAAAACGGGAGCCAAAAATGGCCCTTACATTTCCTGCCGTGCCAGTAGTTGAGCTCTGTTGCAGCGCAGGGGCCTGTGTAGTGCTGAGCAGCTGGTTAACTGGTAAGAACGGGAGTCTTGCGAACACAGCCCATAAACGTGCGCGTTTCCTCAGGAACAGTAGCGCCGCTGAGCTGCTTTGGCAGATTTATGTCCCTTTGCCAAAGAAAGTTTAACCACGGTGAAAGAAAAATCGCAAAACTGAGAGCAGAACTGTTTGGCTGCCGTAATCTGAGCAGCAGAAATCCCTGGCCCTAACTCGCACGTTTGCCGTAGTTGCTACGGCTGCTGGCTCGGCGAAAGAAGTCGGGCAAATGTGCATGGCCAGATCAAGGCAAATACTCAACTGTGATTATGTTGTGAAAGACGAGGGTCAGGCTTTGTGGTGGATAATCGCAGGTTTTGGGGACAAAGCAGGTATTTCCACACAAACTGCCTTTTGTCAGCACAAAGGTGAGAGCATCAGCAGAAGTATTTTGCCTGGCTGTAATGAATTATCCAGTTCTGCAGTGGTATCTACACACAGCACTGCCAGTTCTTACGGATTTTTATAATGCAGTCTCCTATTTGTAAAAGTTTTCCTTTCCCTTATCGTAGCGTGTGCGGCAGAAGAGCAGTGAGAGCAGTTCAAGAGCAGATACCCAGCATGTATCAGCCCTTGTCCAAGGCACAAAGCAGCCTGCTAAATGAAAGAGAACAACAGCTTGTGTTTCCCTAATCTCTTTCAGTGACACTTGGCTTAGATGTTCGTGAGATACCTGGGGGTTATTTCAAACAGATGTGGATGCAGGATCTGATTGACTTGCTGTAACATAATTGACTGAAACCAACTACTTTTAAGTTCTTTCTTCAGCTCTTCCAAATTTTTCTTTTACTGCCAAATAGCCAGGAGGGATTCTCACACGGCCGTTCGCTCAGATGTAGCAGTGTATTTACAACTTGCTTTCACACAGGCCGTCTCTCCCAGGTAGCAAGCAATGGGAATAAACCCGAGTGAGTCTCTGCAGTAGGAGCCACCGTGTGGGTCTGGTTCAGGTACCTTAAGCTCAGCCCTCAAACCTTTGTATGGAGAATGGTTGTGCTGACCATGGTTGTAGGGTAGAAAATGCATTTATTGCCTCCAGGAATTGCCTACAATGATCTCGTGCCATTTATTTCCTGGATTAATGGGGAAATACCTTTCCCTTCCTGTCCCACAGAGGGTAAGCCCAGGGGCTGTGTGTGCAGGGCACTGGTGCAGGTGTGGTACTGGGGCAGGGCAGCCTGTGCCACCGATCTGGTACCTGTTGCCGTTAAAGTTTTGAGAGTTTTAGGGGAGTGGTTCCCCCTCCCACCCCAGCCACCACCAATCCCAAACTAGAAGCAAAGAAAACGACAACTCTGCCAGACCGGCTTGGCCCCAGCGCTGTGGATCCGGTCTTTCCACAGCCCCAGCACGAACTGGGTGGTGAGGCAGCTGAGCAGTACAGTTTGGGGTTGGGGTTTTATTGAGGATGGGTCTATATGGGACACTTTTTTTTCTGATGGGGAGCCTATGTAGCTTTCCTGTGTCACGGTGGCAGCTGAAGAACAAAGGGATGGTTTGGGGTCCCTTATACCACCCTGGAGATGAGGAGGCACAAGCCAGAATGAGCCGTTGGTCACGTAATTCCTCAGGTCAACTGAAGGTGTTCTGGGCAGCCTGGCGTCCCCCAGGAGCCCTGTGCGCCCTGGACAGGCCTTGCTATGGAAAGGGCAGCGCACACACGGCCACAGCCACAGGGACACTCGCACCCTCTGTCTGTGACCCTGTTCTGGGCAGGGAATGGCAGTGACAGAAATGCCCCAGGAACCGACAGCTGGGGCATCGCTCATTGTCAGGGTGGATTTTTCCCCTCTTTGTGCAGCTGCTGTGTCGGGGCTCCCACCCCGATTTCCCAGTTACATTTCGGAACTGGTGAGCACAGGTCGATATCGACCTGCTTTGAAGGCCGGTCAACTTCAGGGGGACTGGTGGAACAGAGGCTTTAGTGCAAACCAGAGCCAGGCCTCCTGCTGTCAATCACCTCTGTGGCTCTTATAGGGCACCTCAGAGGGGACGGCGTCACCTCGGGTTCCCTTCGGCAAAGACCTTTCAACAGGTGGTGGTACCTGCAGTGACAGGAAGGCCGAGCACCCCTTCATTTCTAGCTCCGTCACCTGCAGTATTCTCATTCCTGTGGATCTTAGCCCTCTGCTGCTGACAGAACAGCTCGTCTGTTCTTGCGTAAAATCTTGGATTTGGGCTCAGAATTTTTTAGCAAGCCAAGGCTGTGTGGGGTGGGACTTCTGGCCATAATGCTCGTGCTCCACCATGTGCAAGGAGCCGTGGCCATCCCACAGGGCAGCCGCTGTGCAGCATCACTGTGTTTGCAAGATTCCCTCTCTTTTTTTATTTTCTGGCTCTTGCTAAGCGTTACACAGGTGGAAGAGCTCACTGTTACAAATGAGGCTTTCAAATTGGGAATAAATAACAGAAATAAAATTCCGTGGTTAGAAACACCACTCTAAAACGTCCAAAAAGCACTTGTCTCCACCTTTGCTTTAATTTTAGTGTGGCACGAGGCCGTATTCCTGTACGGTGGCGTGGCTCAGCGCGCTGTTACGCTGCTGGGCTCATTGCTGTGGAGGAATTGCTGCCCGGTGAGGCTGTCGTCAGCGAGGCCACAGCGCTGGCTGGGAGCTGCTGGGAGGTTTGGAGAACGCAGAGCAGCTCTGGGGGAAGCTTGGGGGTGTTCAGGGCTGACTGATGGGGTAAGGGGGGTGTCCATGGGACTTGCTTCAACTGCAGCCAAGTGCAGCTCCTAAGCGGAGCCAGAGGAGGTGCTTCCACCAAGGCATCCTCCAGCTGGGGTCTGTGCTGAGCCAGGACAAGGTGTGAGGGGGGAACCTGAGGACGTCACCCAGTCAGGAAACGAGGAGTCAGAGCAGCTTTATTTTTTTCCTTTTTTTTTTATTATTTAATTTCGAGAGCGAGCTGCCTGCACCTTGGCAGAGAGACATTTTCAGGGAGATCTGCGAGGTGTTACGCAGCGTAATTATGCCCCAGTCCTCCTCCCCTCCCCGCTAAAAAGCCATGAACTCGTGCTCCACACGTGTCCTGGATGAACCCACCAGGCCAGAGGTGCGGCTCTGCTGACGGCTCAGGTGTGAGCGGGGCACGCTCGTGCATGGAGCAGGGGCTGCCTCTGCCCCACGCCAGCCGCCAGCGCTGTTTGCCAGCGGTTTGGTCCCCGCGGCGCCACCATCCCTGTGCCCTGCCCGACCTTTGAGCCCTCTTGGGGAGAAAGCACTGTATTGTCCCTAGCACTCCGAAGACTAAACCCTTTTGGGATAGCCACAGTAATAAACTGTGAATGGTATTTTATAAGTAAGTGTAGATATGTATGCCGTTCTTTTGAGGTAAGGTACTATGACATATGTAGCATAAACTGGTACTGCTGTTTAATGGGTCGATTATTAACTGAGCAGCTGTGTAAGGGGTAGCTAACTCTGAATGCACTGAGCCGCTGTTCCTTTCGAGAGGGTACTTCTTAAGCTTTTCCTGGTGGGGTATGGTAAGAGGAAAATGCAGGTCAATGAAAACACAAATTACAAGTTTTTATAGCATTTTAACTATGTTGGAAATTGGTACACGTTTGATACATTAGTCACGATGGCTTTTAATCCCTTTTTTTTTTTTGCCCAATTATTGCAATTTCCCCAACGTTGTAAGCTGGAATTTCTCAAGAGGGAGCAGCCCTAGTGCAGGCAGGTGAGAAATTGAGGGGACAAAGCAGCCTCTTCCTAAAAACAGAGTCAAAATATCTATTATTTCCTGTCCTGGCTGTCTTGAACCATCGACTTTTTCCTTTCTGATGGGGCTCAGATTCCCAGGCCCCGAGGATGCCATCACCGTCCCCTCACAACCAAGGGCCGAGCCCTGGCTGGGAGGTGCCGCAGGAACAGCACCGAGCACCCGCGTGCAGGACCCCCCTGTGCGTGGTACGGGGGCAGCTGCCTCCGTGGGGTGCGAGGAACCCACCCCAGGGAGCTGCCAGGAGGTGGGGCAAGGCAGAGATGGGGAAGGGCTGGGTTCTGGCCAATTCTCCCTGTTCTCAAAACAGCAGCCTTAGGAGGTACCTCCAGAAGAAGAGAAGGGTCAGCATGTTGGGGAGACACTCATTTCCTGCGAAGCGATGCATTCAGAGTTAGCTGCCTTTCTGAAACAAAAACAAACAAACAAAAAAGAAATTCAAAAACTACTGTATGTTACTTTGAAAATGTGAATAGTATTTTTATAGCTTGTTAAAGACACAGCTAGTTGCATTTGTAAATAAGGATAATGTTGCTTTTATTTTCCTTGTGGACACCATTATTTGGAACATAATTGTCCTTAGGGTTGATTTGTATATAGGTAATTTGCTTGTGATTTAAGCCGCTCCTTCCCTTTTCTTTCTGTCCCTTCCCACCCTCTGGTTTTGGTTAGAAGCCCCATTTTTGGCATTCTGTGTGACTCTGTTTTAGCACTATTGTGGTGTGTTCAGACTTTCTGCACTTGCTTACACAGTAGGGTATGCCGAGTGTGCGTGGCGTAACGTTACTTTAACCTTTCCTTTCTCATATTTTAGCTGCCGAGGATTATGCACTGTTTCAATACTGACCTGGGTTAATATTAGGTCCATATTTTAGCATTATTTCCCTTCTTTTCATGGTTTCTTGTTTTGTCTTTCTTTTCCCTTCCCTCCCCTTTTGTCTTGTTTGGAGGCTGGGGAGAAACCTGTGGATCCTCTCTTTGTGTGGTTCTATTTTGCCCCCCTGTGTGCAGTCCCAAGTTTCTCCTCACGGTCCTAGGGGTAGAGCTTTATCTGTTTGTTAAGGCAAATGTAGACTGCGACCCACCTCGCATCGACCCGCGCTCATCCCAGCTGAACAATTTGAAAACTGTTCTGCCTTTTTGTTACATGAATCTGTCAGAAATATATTTTTAATTTAATATAAATGAAATTCAATAAAATACGAAACAAAGTCTCTGTGTGAAACTTCTTGGCAGGGCTTGAGCGCTTCCACCGACACGGACGACGAGTGGTTTCAGTCCCACGGCTCTGGGCCCCACTCACTCACTCACTCACCTACCTGGTGATGGGCTGGGGGCGGTGTGGGAGTGTGTCTGTCTGTCTGTCTGTGTGTGCGGGTGTTGGTGCACACACACACACACACCCCCCACCCCAAAGAGGCTGAATGAGCCTGTAGGTGCTACCCTGCACCCTCAGCCAAATGCCTGCCGTTTCCCCATGGGCAGCTGAAATCCCATGGCCCCTGATGGGCTCCAGCCTGAGCACGTGGCCCCCGCTGCAGCACGGCATTCACTTCAAAAGCTGTGGCTAATCCCACGGGCTCTGGCACGCTCCCTAAATCCAAATGCCCTCATCACCCCTGACCCCTCTCTCTGCTAACCGCATTACCAGGGCTCCGGAGAGTTTTTTAAATTTAGCGAGAAACAGTAAAGGTCATTTGGCTCTTTGAGGCGCATTTTAAATTACTGCAGTCTCCCTGGATTGCAACTATTTGTTTCGCAAATGACCTCAACATTTTATACCCGGCAGTCTGGAAAGATCATTGCTCAGATACACACACACTTCTCCCAGCGGCCCCACGCCGTGCTCGCTTGCAGCCTGGCTGGTGCCATCCCCTCCTACTTTCGGGTAGCGCTATGAAGGCAGCCGGCACACGAGCTGTTTCTGCCAGCACTGCTTGCTGAGAAGTGGTTAGTTTTACATTATTAAGCACTCGTGCACTGAGATGTTGGTATTTGAGCTGTTTTCCTTAGGAGCAGGTGAAGCAGCGGTCGCTGGCAAACCCGAGTGGTGCTGCAAGCACGGCCTCTCCCGGGTTGGGGTCGATGGGCTGTGCAGGACGGCGTTCACAGCACAGCTCCTGGCACCCATCGGGGCCATGGTGGTGAAGCCCCGGCCACCTCCGCACCACGGGGCCCTCTCCACAGCTGCTGCCCCGTGCTTCAGGCTGTGCACACCCCGAAAGGCTGTGGGTAGTTGAATGCAGCACAGAGGAAATGGCATCTGCTGCAAAGGCAGCGCTTCAACATCAGAACTGGTGACACAGTCGCAGCAAAGCTTGAGCAACGCTTCAGAGAAAAACACAAACCAGAGACATGAGCAATACAAAAGAGACAAGTGTTAATAAACACCTCTTTCCCCTTCACTCCCTCCCAAGTTGGTTTTATTGACCTGGTGGGGAAGAAGAAGGGAAACAAACAAACAAACAAACAAACCTTAAATTAACCAACCATTTTCCAGTGAAACAATATGAATTTCAAGCCCTCTGCCACCCATTCAGAAAAGCTTGGCAAAGGCCAATGAATTCAGGTGCTTAAGCTGCTGCTGCAAAGACAATTCAGCTTTTGGAGGCAGTTTCTTGCGGCACTAAAGGTGAAGAAGTTGTCTGCAGCTCTGTGTCGCACGTCATTCAAACCTGAGGACTCATTTATGAAGAAAGCTGAAGTAAAAGACCAACAAAAATACCTGCAGTGATGGCAGGGCCTAACACACCAACACTGGGCTTTACAAACTGGCTTATGACTGCCCCGCATTCGGGTTACCTGGGGTCGCAGTGGTAAAACTGGCCAGTGTGCAGCATCAGAACCACAGCTTGCCCCACCACTGCACCCCTGTGTGCTGAGCATGGGCCGGGTGGGGGGTGGGCAATGGGGTGGTCTTTTTACTCTTTCCAAAAGTGAAATAAGCAGCCACTGCTGGCCCTGGGGCTGTCCAGGCAGGAGAGGCTGTTTCACCAGTTTCGGTAATACTGGGTTAGCCCCAGAATGCAGCTACATTGATTTAAAGCTTGCACTCTGCAAACCATACTGTGATTGTAAAGCTACTGAAGAGGCCCAATGAACATCCCATTTAAAACATTCCCCCCCCACTCCCCACCATGCATTTAGGAATGGATCAAGTAAAAACCACCCGCAGACACAAATCGGCTCCGCTGATGTGGCTGTTGCTATTGCTAAGGCACAGTCGCTGAACATCTCCTCTGTCAGATCTCAAACTGGCCCAGCAAATGTTTTGGAAACCGTGGCTGTAAGCTAGAAAAATTCAAACCAAAAAACAGTAAAGCCCATGGGCCCCAACTGCTCGACCACCACGTTGGTCTGCAGCCAGTGGGCCTGAGCACTGCTGGCTCTGAGGAGCACAGAGCAGCACCTGGGGATGGGAACGACCTGCCTTCGCTCCTTGTGTACGGGAGCAGCTTTCCACAAATGAGCGGTTTCCTTCTCCTACTGCTTCCTAACACAGCGGATGGTGGGTCTGGGCTCCCCAGTTGATAGCTGTGCTGAATGCCACAGCACTGCTTTATGTTTCAAAGGAGTTGTAGCATCCCAAATCCTGCCAAACCAAGTAAAACAAACTATAGTTAATGAATACATAGTTAGTATGATTTAATGCTGAGCAGCGATGTCAGCCTTATCCAAAGGCCCCGCACCTGCACTGCTGTCTGTAAAACATCATTTACAAATGTGCTGCCCTGATAGCTTGGAGAATCCCAGCAGAACCCCCAGCCTGTCTGTGTCAGGGTGCTTCCTCTCTGCTGCAAGTTTGCAGGAAGCTGAGTTTGCACTTTCTAAGATGTGCTGAGCACACTACACACGGGAAATAGCCCACAAGCAAAGCCATCTGCCGAAACACTGTCTTGCTCTGCAATGTGTAGGACCTGAGGAGAAAGCAGGGCAGTAGGAAAGGAGAAATTGTTCGGGAAGTATTTCCTTGTCTGAACTTGTTGATTTGCTAAAATCAGAGCATTTGATGGGGCAGCGACGGCTTCCAACCAGGAACCTGGAGCTGTGGCAGGAACCGAGGACCACAAAGCTTCCCTGCCCCCCAGCAGAGGTGGTAATGGCCAGACTTAAAAACGAAGTGTTTGCGCATCTGGGGCAGACAGACTGCGTGTCCTGCCATTAGATGTACTGGCTTGGCCAGAAGAGAGAAATGAGGTAAGAACTTTCTTTCTCCGCTGTTTTATCTGCCCTGCGCAGGATTGCCAGATTATGCAAAAATACCGAGCAGCGGACAGTGAAATGTTTGCATTGCATTTGCACTGTTTACAGAGAAGGGTAAAACATGCTCACTTTGAATGTATTTATAACCTCGAGGGAGAAAACGATCACGCATGGCAGGTAGGAGTAACGACCGAGTAATTTTGCAGTGCTGGTCTAACGCATCCCTGCCGTGGACGGAGGTGGCTCCTAAGTCCTCAAGGACAGCAGAACTATGAGCTAACCCTGGCAATTTCTGGCTTGCCCACACCAATGCAGCCACGTTTGCTCACTGCCTTCAGGGATGGGGGCACAGGCAGACACTGAACAGACTCGTTAGGGCAGCTTCGGCGAGTGCAAAGCTGTGGGTACGGGGGAGGGTGGGAGTGATGGATCCTTTTGGCCGGAGGAGACCTCGGGTGTCCTGCCGAGCGCTGCCGCTCCTCTCCAGCTATTTGTAGTGCAGCAGAGTTTCTGTACCATTGCCAGTGGAGTCCTCCAGCACCCACGGCTGTGTGACAAGGAAAATAATCCCGTCTCAGTAAATGTGCTGCTCCTGCATCATAAAAGGCTGTCTCCTTTGGTTCCGTAAGTCATAACCAGGGGCAAAGGAACCACAATCTGTGAGCAAGGAGTACTGTCCTTCTGATGGGTTTTGCAGTCAGACAAATTTGCAAAGAAGTTTGCAGGTGGCTTATAGTTGTGCATTTGCAATGTAAATCGAAACAGGCAGCTATTGGTTTTGCAGCGCAGAGGCTGAAACACCCGAGGCGGTGAAGCTGCGATACCCCAGGCACTGCGGGGGTCTGCCTCCACCCCGTTCACCTCAGCCGGGGCGCTGACACCAACAGCACGCTTTTGCTTCCTGAACTACAGCGAAACGCACCAATCTGTTCTCAGCGCTAACTCGCCGCTCCAAGTCACCCATACCCACACCGCAGCTTGGCTTTCACCTGCCCATTAGAATCACAGAATCGCTTGGTTGGAAAAGCCCTCCGAGATCATCATGTCCAACCGTTCCTGTCTACCCCCTAAACCATATCCTTAAGTACCTCATCTACCCGCTCTTTAAACACATCCAGGGATGGTGACTCCACCACCTCCCTGGGCAGCCTGTTCCAGCTTCTGACGACCCTCTCAGTACAGAACTTCCTCCTTATCTCTAACCTGAACCTCCCTTGGCACAGCTTGGTGCCGTTTCCCCTTGTTCTGTCCTCCATCACCTGGGAGCAGAGCCCAGCACCCACCTCTCTCCAAGCTCCCTTGAGGCAGTTGGAGGTGGTGATGAGGTCTCCCCTCAGCCTTCTCTTCTCCAGGCTAAACAAGCCCAGTTCCCTCAGCCGCTCCTCATCAGGCTTGTTCTCCAGAGCCCTCCCCATCCTTGTGGCTCTTCTCTGAACACGCTCCAGAATCTCAACATCCTTCTTCTAGTGAGGGGCCCAGAACTGAACACAGCACTCGAGGTGCGGCCTCACCAGTGCCGAGTACAGGGGGATGATCACCTCCTGGACCTGCTGGTCACACTGTTTTTAATTACCTCCCCCATGGGCACTTCTGTGGAAGAGCATTAGGCAGCCGTCCCTGAACACTGCAGATGGGCTGGAGAGGGCCAAGAGCGTTTGCACTGCGCTGCTGCAGTGATGCACAGGGAGACATCCCTGCCTGGGAGGGATGCTGGTGCACGAGCTTTGTCTGCTGATGGGGTTTTCTCCCCAGCCCTGCACAGCAGAGCTCAGCAGGCTGTGCTAGGCTTTCCTGGGAGCACTGCAAACCTGGGCCTAGGACCTCCTGGAAAATTTAATTTTTTCTTCTTACCACATCTGTTATTCCATTACCTATGGCTAAATGCATGATGAAGAAGGAGATTGCATTCTGGTGGATGGAAAGGATCTCAAAGCATCCAACCACCAAACGTGAGAGAGAGGATGAAGGAGAAATTAATCTCCTAATTGATTCAAATGATTGTATTTTGTATTTCGTCAGAAGCCAGAACCATAGAAGCATAGAATGTGTTGGGTTGGAAGGGACCTTTGAAGCTCACCCAGTCCAACCCCTGCAGTGAGCAGGGGCACTGTTACCAGATCAGTTGCTCACAGCCCCATCAAGCCTGGCCTTTAATATCTCCAGGGATGGGGCCTGCACCACCTCACTGGGCAACCTGTGCCACTGATCTACCACCTCATATGGAAGAACTTGTTCCTAACATCCAACCTAAATCTGCCCTTTCCTAGTTTAAAACCATTACCCCTCATCCTATTGCTGCATGCCCTTGTGAACAGCTCTTCCCCACATTTCTCATAGGCACAAGCCAGGTATTCCTCTAGGTCTGTTATTTGAGACAGTAAAACCCCATTGAGCTTCAATGGCACTGAAGAACTTTACAAGATGGGTTCTCCAAGACCGCAATAGTTAAAATAAGTTAGACTTCAAATTTAACAGGGCTCAGAATAGCAAACTATTCAGAGGTGGGTACCTTTGTGCAGGCGAGCAGCTTCACTTCAGTCAAATACAGTGGAGAAACAATGGAGCATGTTTCCTGCCACATTAGAAATAGTCTATAGCTTTTAATAAAGACAAAAAGAGGAGGAGTAGGTGAATATTTCAGAAGCTATTGTTCAAATACCAGTTTCAAATGGTATCTACAGTAACTTGGGAATAAATTTGAGGAATAACATCCATAACACAGTGGAGGGGGTAATGTCTCCTGCTACTTGTTGCAACTTGAACAGCAGAGGGAAAATTTGGAGGCCTTGGAAGGTACAATCCCAGGCTTCTTCTGAATAACAGAGTCAATGTGCACTTGACCTCATCAGCAAAGCAAGGACTGGAGAGGCTTTGGATTGAAATCATGAGGCTGGAAAAGATGGCAGGAGATGCCTTGGCTAAGCTTCCCTGGCAAGGCAGTGCCAGAGCTGCCCAATACATCACTGAGGCTAGGGTCCCTGCTGAGCAGGTGAGTGCCTGGTACTGTGCCATGAGGTGCCACTGCAGCCCTGGGGCTTTGCCTGCTGCCTGCACAGGAAAGGAGGAGGTTGAGGAGCATCACTCAAGTCCCACAACCCTCATCGACTCAACACAGAGCGCTTCAACTCATGGAAACTGGTGACAGCATTAATATTCAAAGATCTGCCAGGAGAACACAAAAGGGTGAGAAATGGGTTTTCTACACTGCTAAGAATATTCCAGCATAAAGAAGAAACACTGCAGAATTCAGACCCCCTCTCTTAACATCCTATTGTGCTTACATTCCCTATTGTCAGACCTGATAGCTGGGTGAGAACAGATGTGAGATTGCCCTGAATTTCAGTATGTTTTCAGTCCACTCAACACTGGAGGTATTTTTGTCATGCCACGCTCCTTGGCAAACAGGCAGCGAGACCTGGGCAGACCTCATTGCGGGGACAGACAGCAAATCCAGCACTACCATCCCCTGGGCTGCCTCAGTTGGAGGCGTTTGCCCGCAGGCTGGGCCTGCCCCATCCCCAACCCTTGGCAAGAGCAGCCCTCACAGCCCCTTGGGCAGGTTTCCCACCTGCCCCCACAGAGCACTGGGCCCTGTGTGAAACCCTTGGCACCAGTGCTTTTCTCTGCTGGGAAGTTCCAGAGCAAACCAACCCAAAGGCTGGAGTAGGAACAAGCCCAGACAGATGAAGGGTCACGCTGAAGCAGGTCAGTGACTGGGACAGTGCTTGGATTGCAATTGCCCAGGCCATATTGTCTTTCCTACCTGTCGAGCCTCCCTCCTCTTGTGCTGTTAAGAGAGGGCCTAGACCTATTCAGGGCACCCCAGCAGGGTTTTGTTGTATTCCAGGTTTTGGAGAAAGCAGGGAGGTGCCAACATCAGTCCTACTAAAGTGGATATGAGAAAGGACAAGGTCACTGCCACAGCCCCTTTGCAAGTCCAGCTGGAGACCGGAGAGGACTGCTCTCTTGAGGAAAAGAAATCATTCGCTCTTCATCTATGCCACTGATGACAGCAGAAACTTCAGCTCTGTTCTTACCTTCCTCTGGGTGTAGGCAGCCTTCTGAAACCATCCAAGCAGACAGCTCTTCTTGTGGTTGTCACTGGCACAAGCTTCACAGTGTCTGCGAAACACATCATTGTAAGCTAATTTCTTCCCCTGCCTCATTTGTGGCCGGAGGCTGAGACTGCTGCTAAGGACTAAAACAGGGGCCTCTGAGGACACTGCCAAACCAGCACAGCCAGAGGCTTTTCTTAAAACACCAAGAAAAGCATTTTTCAAGGCCAGTGGTGTATGGGACATTACCTCAAATGAGAATTTCTGCAAGGTACAGTGCCTTGCACATTGGAGGACCTCCAGGTTGAGCTGGAATAAAATCTCTTCCCAGCTGAAAAGCACAACTACATGGACTCACTCGGTGACAGCAGAGGTCACTGTGGCCACCTGGGGAAAAAAATCACAGAATCATTAAAGTTGGAAAAGACTTCTAAGATCATCAACCCAACACCACCATGCCCACTAAACCATGTCCTGAAGTGCCACATCTGCACATTTTTTGAACACCTCCAGGGATGGTGACTCCATCACCTCCCTGGGCAGCCTGGTCCAATGTTTGACCACTCTTTCAGTAAAGAATTTTTTCCTGATATCCAATCTAACCCTCCCCTGGTGCAACTTGAGGCCATTTCCTCTTGTCCTGTCACTTGTAGCTTGGGAGAAGAGTTCAACACCCACCTCACTACACCCTCCTTTCAGGTACTTGTAGAGAGCGACAAGGTCTCCCCTCAGTCTCCTCTTCTCCAAACCAAACAATCCCAGCTCCCTCAGCCGCTCCTCATAAGCAGAGGAATGACTTTGTGGGGCTCCCGGCCATCCCTCTACCCAGATGCACCTTCTGGAGGGAAGAGGCTGAACAAAACCTGCCTACAAATGCCACATGCCAGCTGGAGGAAGGGATGAGGCAGTCAGGGATCAGCAGTCCCACTGCTACGCTCCTGAGCCTTACCCCCAGCTGCGCCCCGATCCTTTCCCTGCTGCATGGAGGCAACGGCCTCTGTCTGGTCGAGCAACCCTGGCTTCCACCACAGCCCACACTGCACAGGCAGGAGCCAGAGCTGTGTCCTTCCCTGAAAACCCTCTGCAACGTGGCATCCACGCAGTCTGGGGCATGCCTGCTCATCCCACACGCCCGTGCAGCAGCAGACGTCACCGCAGTGCCTCACACAGCGTGCAGAGCACATGGGGTTACACGGACAGAACGTTTCCTGACACTCCATGGGCAGCTGCCTTTTCATTAGAAGCTGAACTCTGTACATTTAACTGTAAGTTCCTTCTGGAACCAGGCATGAAGAAAACAAGCCTGGGCTTGTTAGGGCTACAAAGATGATCAAGGGAGTGGAGCATCTCCCTGATGAGGAGCGGCTGAGGGAGCTGGGGCTCTTTAGTTTGCAGAAGAGGAGACTGAGGGGAGACCTCATTCATGTTTATAAATATTTAAAGGGTGAGTGTCACGAGGATGGAGCCAGGCTCTTCTCGGTGACAAACAATGATAGGACAAGGGGTAATGGGCACAAACTGGAACACAGGAGGTTCCACTGAAATTGGAGAAGAAACTTCTTCTCAGTGAGGGTGACAGAGCCCTGGCCCAGGCTGCCCAGAGAGGTTGTGGAGTCTCCTTCTCTGCAGACATTCAAAACCCGCCTGGCCGCCTTCCTGTGTAACCTCATCTGGGTGTTCCTGCTCCGGCAGGGGGATTGGACTGGATGAGCTTTGGAGGTCCCTTCCAACCCCTAACGTTCTGGGATTCTGTGAAGCCCATTTATGATACCTGACATAAAACTAGAAGCTTTCAGGTCAGACAAGGGCACTGACAGCTCAGTCAGAAAAGGAGAGAACAAGGGGAAATGACCTTGCCCAGAAAGATTTTTGTGCCCCCTTGCTATGCTTGTTCAGAACCACCCTGGCAGGACACTTCCCCACCATGAGGTCAGCAAGGAGACCTCCAGATGAGGAAAAGAAGGAGAACCTCAAGCTCACATCGGGGCCTAGATATCTTTTGACTGGAAACCACTGATTGTTGGACTGAAAAAAAATGGGATCTACTGGGAAGCAAAGGGTTGCCTATTAAATTCATTATTTCTTTCCATGGACATAAACCAGGACACCAGAAGCAAAAGCTTGTGACATTTATGTCAGAAAAGAAAAAAAGCAGAGGAGCCTATTTTCCTCTTGCCGCACACTGCCCAGCCTGAAAAAGAGAGAGAGAGATGACTTTTCAACTCAATTAATAATGCAAAACCTGAGGAAGGGGTGAGTTGTGCAGAATCCAGAAGAAGAGAGATTGCAAAGAGTCAAACGTGCTGATAACACACTGCTTGCTAAACAAGCTTCTGCTATTCCCCTCTTGACACAGCTTCTGTTGCCTACCAGGTCAATCATATCCAAATGTAATTGTCTAACAATTGTTCCGCACTGAGAAAATAGTTCTGATTACAGACATTAACATGTTTAGGCATTAAGCTTCCTCACTGTAATTACCCTCGAGCTTAGTCTCACAAATGAATTAATGTGCTGATAGCTTGGACTAATAGAACCAGCAAAAGGGTGATGAATTGCTTCCAAATCAGATAAAATCAAGCGTGACATCATTTAATTAATTTCAGGGCTTGGGGGGAGGAGAAAGGGGGTCAGCATGATGCTGAAAAGAAATATATCTCTCCCTTAGTGATTTCTTTGGAGACAGAAATATGCAGACAGGGGAGGATAGTGATGAGGAGAGGGAAGATGCGCACCAGGTGAGAAGGGGTTGCTGGGGATGGGGCTGTATGATTTCTGTGTATGAGCATGCAGCCCCAGTTGGCTGCGTAACTGATTCGGTACAGCTGACATAGGTGCAATAGATAGATTTCTTCTGGGTATGAACAGATGCACTGCCCACCTTGCTCTGATTCTGAGTTATCTTGCGAATGCTGGGGCCCATGCGTAACCCCTGCTCCTCCTCCAGGCAGAGAGCCCACTCCTGGCCTTCTCCAGTCCCTCCATGGGAGCTGAGTGCCTGATGGGGGCATTGCTAGAAACCTCCTTCTTCATCATGTTTCCTGGCAAGGGCTCATTTGCTCTGCTGTCAGCACAAGGCTGCAGTCAGCCAAGAGCTGGGCAGGCCTTTGACATACTCAGTTACCCTTCTTGACATCCCCTCTCCTGAGAAGGAACCCAAATAACTCATTTTTTTTTAGAACAGAACAAAATGGGTCAATGGAAAGGACGTGGCAGGGCTCTGGACTGCTGCTGTTAAGTACAGACTCTCTCAAATTAAGGTTTCCCCTTGGGTGGCTGCCCACCTGTAAAATAAAATGGCATCGTACAAGCTTGTACCTGACAGGGTTACACACAGAGCTTTCTCCTTGCAGCCCAGCAGATAACGATCCACCACCAATTTCAGATCTTGCATCACATGGAAATCCTACACAAAGAGCCACCAAGAGAGAAGGTCTTACAAATCAAAGGTGTCCATTACAGCTTACATCTAGAACTGGCTTCTGCAATTTGAAAGCAGACCAGCTTTTTATGCACACATACAGGGATATACACTTTGGAAAGACACAAAGTCCTGCCCCTGTGCCAGTTTAAAAATATCTTGGCAGCACACACAGATATATCCATGTACACAGACATATACATGTACATAGATATATACATGTACACAGATGTATACATGTACACAGACACATGTACACAGACATATACATGTACATAGACATACATGTACACAGACATATACATGTACACAGACACAAGTATGTACACAGACATACTTGTACACAGACCCATACATGTACACAGACATACATGTACACAGATATATACATGTACACAGACACATGCATGTACATAGACACATACATGTACACACATACATGTACACAGACATATACATGTACACAGACATACATGTACATAGACACATGCATGTACACAGACACAAACATGTACACAGACATATACATGTACACAGACACGTACACAGATATATACAAGTACATAGACACATCCATGTACACAGATATAGACATGTACACACATACATGTACACAGACGTATACCTGTACCCAGACACATACATGTACACACATACATGTACACAGATATATACATGTACACAGACATATACATGTACACAGACACACATGTACACAGATATATACATGTACCCAGACACATACATGTACACAGACACATACATGTACATAGACACATACATGTACACAGATGTATACATGTACACAGACACATGTACACAGACATATACATGTACATAGACATACATGTACACAGACACATACATGTACACATACATGTACACAGACACATACATGTACACAGACACATACATGTACACAGACACATACATGTACACAGATATATACATGTACACAGATATATACATGTACACAGATATATACATGTACACAGACACGTACACAGATATATACAAGTACATAGCAGCAGGAGGGCCCACAATACTTTGCTGCATGTTTTGATCTTTGTTTTATTTTGCTGAATTTTGGAGCAGTGGGGAGGTGGGCTGGTGATGAGATCTGTGGAACCTAAATTTTAAGATATGAAGCTTTTCATTCTCAAAACTGTGGAGAGGCAGTGTGCTTTACGTAGCACATAGGTAGTGTGCGTGGCTGCCCCTTTGATAGAAAAGGTGGAGGAAACAGGAACCCAATTCCTCCTGAGAGGCTGCTGAGAACGATAACTCTGAAGTCTCCCTGAGACAAGTCTGTTTCTTGGGCTTTGCCAGAGCCCACGGGTCCAGAAGCCCAATATCAACAGCTTTTGGCAGCATTCGTCATTGTCTTGGATATTTTAATTCAGCCAGTTGCCCTGGGGACAGTGCAGCTTATGACTCCATTTGTCTGATGCAGCCTTACAATAAATCCAGTTAGCAGAGCGGAGAGTGCAGGTGGCAGTCATTGTGGTATAAAGTAGTTTATTTCCAGACCCTGATCTTGCAAGGCATCAGGCATCTCCTGAGATGCCGATAGCTCTATTTGCTCTATTCTATAAATAACAATCAGCAAACAACAGCAAAGAGCAGCCAGGCACTAACTTTCCCACATGCAACAGGTTGAAGGTCCTGAATTTCCTTTCCTAATGGTGATCTAGCCATATCACTGCAGTCTCATCACTGGCACCTTCATGGGCAGCCAGAGAAGCTGGTCCTGGAGAAGACCTGACTGTCCCTGTCCTGCCCATTCAGCTTATCACAGAGGTGCTGGTTCTGCCCTGACACCCCTGGCTGCACTGAGCTACGAGTCTCTGCTCTGCTTTACTCCTCAGAAAGAGGACTAGCTCATCACTTGGCTTTCTTCCACGCTGATGAACACACGGTGCACATGCTAGGGCCAAGTTTCTTTTGAAAACAAAACAAACACTGGATCCAAATGGTGCCAGAAATTCAATTAGTTGGTGCTCACATCTTTTGGAAATCTGGCCATGCATTGCTGGAGATCCAGCTCTGCACCTGGTGGGCAAGCCAGCTTTAGGGCTGCAGAGAGATGGAGGGGAAGCAACAAAGCAGTCTGGTGGCTGCAGACCAGTTTTTAGGGGTAACTAAACTTCTAGTACAGCCTTCCTTGTCAGCCACAGCCTGAAAGTCGCGTGGGATGAACTTAGAATTCAGGTGCAGGGGATTCATGCATCTGAACACCTTAGGGGATCTGAGGCTTTTTCTGTACTTCAGTTCTCCAGGTGTGAAGAAGTGGGAATAAAATAATTTATTATTTAGCTCACAAACTGCTGAGGATGGTGCTCTCATAAGCATCTTGCGGGGACTTCCTGGCAGCACGAGAATGTCATGGTACTCTGTAAGTGCAAGAAAGGGATTTGCTTTTACAGTGTGACATTTTCCAAACAATTAAGGTGAAGAGCAATGTGCTATAATCTCTTTTAGTATTAAACACACACAGTAAAAATAAATGTCTAAAAGGCACAGGTTTGGTTTTTTTAATGAGTCCAGGACATGTTGCTTTGCACGTTGTTGTAAGAACCCTTGCTGCTACCAATCATAAGCTTCAATTCAAACTGCACAGTTATTACCAGGGACTTGCTGCTTCTCCCATTTCATATTAACTGCACCTAGGAGATCTGGGAATGAAAAGATGTGAGCTTTCCTAACTCAACAGTTGTTTGGAGGATTTGCTGTGGGAGTTTCTTATTTTACTTTTGTCATAATTCAGCGTAGTCTGAGAGATTAAAACAGATAAATAAAAATGCATCATGCACTTATTGCCCGGTGTCTTAGAAATCTGCATTAACTATGAACTATTGGGAGAGACAGGAAATAATATTTTGCTTCATGTATCTTCCTCTATTTCCACAGGACTCCTTCAACCACTTCCCAGCCTGTATGTAAGGTTTTGGAGGCACTGTCCTCTGACCTCCTGTGTCATCCTCCAGCACACCAATACTGAACAAGAAGTGTGCTGTGGGAGCAAAACCAGCCAGCTCCTTGTCAGAGGGGAGTGGCAAGCTCCTTCTTATCCAGAGGGGGCTACTTTATTCATGTTATTTTTTAACTCACCCCAAAGCCCACAAGACTGCAGGTGGGGTGATTCCTTGTCTAGACTTGTTTCTTGTCTTCCTTGTTTCAGGAATATAAACCCAGAATGGGCAGTGACCTTTGAGTCCCTGGTCCTGACCCCAAACCAAACCACCACCAAGTTTCCTATCAGAGCTAGCTCCCCAAGACAAAACCTATTGGAAACACAGGCTTTGGCACCACCACCAAATGCAATACCTGCTGTGGGTGAGGTGCTGGCCCTACCATGAAATAAATACATGGCTTGGACCTAGTTTCTAGCTCAAATCATATGGGAGGATGGTTAATCTGGATTGCTAGTTAATCTGGACCTGGAGTCATGTCCTAATCAGCTCCGTGTAGCACAGATCTTTCTAGACACAGGGACTGTGTGCAAGCCCTGCCTTAGTAAGCCTAGGGGGAAATGTCCCAAAACACAAGGAAGACCTCGGGGCTGGAGTCATGCTGGATGCAAGGTCCTATCCTTGCAAACATTATACATGGTGCTTGCATTTTTGCGTGCGGTTTGTTAATATTCATGTATTCGTGTGCTGCCAGCCTTGGGAGCAAGCAAATGTCCTCTAACTGCAATTTCAGCCTGGTCAAGGTAACTGACCTTTTTCATTAAATGCTTCCAAATTTCCAATCTATCCACAAATGTGAAAAATCTGTGCTAATTACAGGCCTGTCAGGAAGCCTGAAGTGCAGAGGGGAGATAAGGGGGTTTTGGAGTGTTATTTAAAGGCACAGCATCAACATCATGGGGGGGTTTGGCTTCCATTAACGCAGTGTCCTGGTCTCTGTTATTCAGGTAGGGTTATTTAAAAATAAAGCAAAAAATCTGGGATGGGTTGAGGTGTTGAGACCTGCCACTGACTGAGATGGCCAAGGTGAAGCTCCTTGGCCATGCTTAGCAGTGTAGGAATCATCCTATCCATGCCTCCCTCTGATTTTTGTCCCAATCCATTCTGTGTGCTGAACATCTGGTACCCTCCTGCATGCCATAATGACATCCCAAACTAAAGCATTTGACACTGTCTCCCATAACACCCTCACAGCTAAACTGAGGAAGTGTGGTCTGGATGATCGGGTAGTGAGGTGGATTGTGTACTGGTTGAAGGGAAGAAGTCAGAGAGTTGTGGTCAATGGGACAGAGTCCAGTTGGAGGCCTGTATCTTAGTGGGATCCCCCAGAGGTCAGTACTGAGACCAGCACTATTCAAGATATTCA
>NW_010164418.1:60119-62334 GCF_000695765.1 Mesitornis unicolor | reverse complement strand
CCGGTGCGTCGCTGCCGGTCAGTGCCCGATGGGGACGAGTCACGTCCGTGTCACTGCCTCGGCGTCGGGTTCTCCTGGGATTCTGGAAGCGCTGCCTGGTCGGGAAGCTGATTCAGTCCTGAAGCAGTGATTTCTCAGAGCTATGGTTGCCATTTCTTTGATTTTTGACAGACCCATTGTCTAGCAGTTTTGCCTTTCCCCCCATCGCTGTAGAATCCCTTGCGACCCCTTAAACAGGGCTTTTTAGCTAGGTCATTGTAGGAAGGAGATGCTCTATAAGCACCCTTTTTCTTAAAGAATTTGAAGGAGCACATGGAAGCAAGAGTGGAGACAATTAGTGGAGAATGGTTCTTTGTTTTTTGAGTTTTTGTAATTTTTTCAATGAGTAAAATAGGTGAGACCTACGTGGTAGTAGTAGCTGCTTTTGTCAGTTGTTCTTTCATCTTTTTTCATCCCAGAGGAAATAATGCTTCTCTGCATTTTTAGTATTGCAGTGTCTGCATTGTCCTAAAGATTGGATGGTGACTTCGTTCACATATTAAAATTCACTGTTCCCTCCCACCCCTTTCCCCATTCTGGGAGATTATCTGCTAAGATTCAGTGTACAATAATTAATAAATACTGTTACTACATTATAGGAACAGTGATAGTGATGAACTTCCATGCTAATAGGGGTTCTCATTTTTCTGAATGTTAGTTTTTATAGTTCTAGTCCCATTGTCTATACCAAGCACAAACTTAAGGAAGAGAAAAGGTGGGAGGTGGACCACAGAACAGAACTGAAGCTTGGTTAGAGAGGCCTGCTGCTTGCTCGTAGGGTGCTGATCATGCTTTGCTCTGTTAGTGAAAAGCAAAGTGAAAAACCCCACCCAAACTAGGGACAATTACGATGTTTTTTCAGCAATGGATTTTAGGATTTTGCACAATACAGCAATAGATTGCTCCTTGAAGAATCCTGTAAAATCACCTCAGTCAACTGTTTTTCCTTAAAGAGTATGCTAATATTTTATTTGCAGTTTAGATGATCGGTAACATCAGTTTTCCTAGAAACAGAAGTTAAGAGAAGAAAATGCACCTATTTTTAAATTTCTTACAAGAAAAAGTGCCATGAAGTCTCTTGGAGTTACAGGTTAGAGTTGAACATGATTGTGTGACTTTGATTCCACACAGATTGGTTGTGGAATCAAATTTCTCAGTAAAGCTTAAGTAAACAGGGGAAATCTACATAGTTTTGTTATTTTCCAGCAGAAGAATAAAGGAGCCAGGTGAATTGAGGAGAATAAAGGAGCCAGCTCAGTTTCAGTTGGTCACTGCTTGAGCAGGAGGTACTTCTGGAAGAGACTGGATGTATTGTTGGTGAACTTTATACAGCGCTACGAAACTGTCCTTAGGAGCAGAGTATGAAGATGAACAGCTTTATTTCTCAGTGACTATGAGTAGTTGGAGAAATACAGAGCACCTTCAGTAGGTAGCTTCTGATAAAGTAGACAAAGTCTGTCCTAGGGTCTTGTAGGGGTATGAACTGATATTGCAGCATTTCCACCACACCTCTGTTTGTGTTATCTTGAGCACTTACTATTGATATCATTGTTCCTCATCTATAGGTGTGTACCCTTGCCTTCTGTCTTTGTGATGCCGCTAGTTTATTTGTCTAACTAGAAAACTTCTGGTAATATAGGGTTTTTTTTTCCATTTAAAACTTGTGAAAGAGATTACTGTAATGACTACTGCATCTCAGGAGCTGTAAAACCTATGAAATGTGTTTAGCACCTTGGCTTCGCCTGTCACACAGCAGACACTGATTTTGAGGTTTTGAGTTTCATTGGTGGGTGGAATTTGATCAGTTATGAGGTTTCATGCAAGCCTTAAAGCATTTGCTGAGATTTTGCATATGATACTTATCTCTTAATTCTGCATCTTCAAATACAAGTAGGGACTATTTACTTTTTTAATTCAAGTTATAGTTTGCTTTTTTAAACTTCATAGCAGTGATTAACTTAGTTTGTAGGAATACTTTCTTCTACTTTTCACAAAAAACTCTGACACCGTTCTATTTTCAATTTTGCATAAAATTCTGTGTAGATTACCTCTGAATGAAAGCATACTACAAGAAGTCTGGTTCTTGTTACTTTCCCACTGCTTCCGGTGCTGCCTCAGGAGCATTGCCTGCTAATTATAAACAATGTTGATGTCTACCATATGTTTTGGTAGAAAA
>NW_010164418.1:56540-60088 GCF_000695765.1 Mesitornis unicolor | reverse complement strand
TTCCTGCTGTCCCGCTCGGCTTGAATGCCTAGCTTACAAGTATTTGTGAATATACAATGGAAATGTTGACTCCTCTATGATGTAGCTTTGAAATAAACCCTTGTGTTAATTCTCCAAGGAAATAAAGTTTTAGATTGAATATTAACATCTAAAAATAGGGTCAAGTACTTTTTAATTTAAATTTGCAGAATCCAGCATCCAGAGCTCAAACTTGTGTCACTGACAGTGTTGCATTCTAGTGCCAATGGTAAGTAAGATCAAACTCTTCTAAAAATAAGATCTTTAACATTATAATGCAATATATTTGGTTCTTATGAAGCTTTGACACATGAATACACTGCATTGAACAATATATCTGCAGTTGGTTTGCACAGACTTATTTAGGCTGCAACTTATATAGTCTTTAACTGGAAGATAACCAAAGCTTCTGATACTAAAGTAATGTTGCCTAGGAGGGCTTAGGTACTGTAAAATAGTGCAGCATGTGTTTGTGTCTCACATGGAGAGTAGCATTTGCAAATGTATTGGAGGATGTTTAAGCATAGGACTGGAGATGTGTGAATTCTAATTTAAAGAGGGAGCTGTGGTTGTTGGTGAGAGTAAGGAAAGAAGTTTTAAAAGCATTAAGGTAGGTTGTTGCTGCTCTGATGGGGTTCATAAGCTTGCACACAAAAGAGAAATGAGAGACTGAAGCACCTTGAGTGAGCAAATGGAAAATGCACCGGCAAAGCTTTTTGTTCTTCAGAGTAAATGAGAGTGATTTTTTGAATTGAGAATATCCTTACAGCAGACTCTAAACTTAACATGGAAGCAAGTGTAAATCAATATGGAGTGTTGTTTTCCTGTTTCTAGGTGAGAAGATGAGCTGCTGCATTTTGGACAAGCTGAAGTTTGGAACGCTGGGACATAAAGAACCCATTAAGAAGGAAATTGCAATAGCTAAGAGGAGATGAAGGTATGACTTAGGGCTTTGCAGAATCACTGATTAAAGAGAGCTAGATGTAGTAGACATGAGAGAATTCTTAGCCAAGCTAAACTCCTGTGGTGTTGGCAGAGAGATATAGATATCATATTAGAGAGATATTATGAAGGATAAACATTGACCAGACCAAGTAAGGCCACAAAAAAAAAGTGTTGGGAAAATAAGATAAATGGATTTGGTGTTAGCCTGATGTTTTGGTTGCTAAATGATATGCATTACTGAACTTGAGAAAATAAATTACTATTGTTTAGGGAGGGAGTCAGAATGAACGCATGATGCATAGATGACAGGTGCCATGGCTTACCTGCTTCTCGGTGTTGGTAAAGTGGTGGCTGCTTTCTAATCAGTACACCCTCAATGTGGGTTGTCTCTTTTCTCTCTGCTAGCATAGTGTTTGCTAATTCTCTTGTGTTACATTCTAATTTGGCCCTAGAAAGTTGTACCAGTGGAAAAGGTATGAGTGTTACATCTATGCAAGATGCTCCAGGTAGCAATTTAGAGAGCTTGACTTTGATTTTGATTCTCTGAAGCATGTGACCATTTATTTATTTGTGACAGTGGAATGCTACATGTTTTAGCATTGTGAGAGAGAGGGACTGATGCTGTGGTTACTGCAGGTGGTTGCTGTGGCCAGTTTAATTTGTGGTTTGCAGCTGAAATGTTCAGAATTTTTAACACGTGTACAAAAACTGAAGACATCTGCACAAGTTCAGGAAAGATTTCTCTTGCACACAGTAATTCAAGGTCAGCATAGATAATTATTTTGTATAGCAATGAATTACTGTAATTCTGAAATATTTTGAAACTTAAATGTGAGTGAACAAGGTCTTGATATACCAGATCTGGCATATTTCTATCTCTTCTACTTTCATGTTTAGTTAAGATTAGCAAAGTTCTCAAATTACTTATTTATTCCTTATGAAGGGAATTTTATTATTATCCTCATTGTGTCTACCTTGTGTGTTGTGCATTGAGAGGGGGAAGTGATTTGTTTGTTTGTTTTCAAAGACAGGAAATGGTTCAGGATGTTTCAAGATCCATACTTTTGAGCTGGGAACTTTTTGGCCAGGTATCAAACCCAAAGCTTTAGAGATTTGTAAGCAGTCTTTTTATTAGCCTCTCATTTATCTTTTTCCTTGTTTTGGGTCAGTTTCCACCACTCAAAAAGGATGACTGCTTTTGTGTCTGCTACACTTATGTCTACACACCCCACCCTACTTTTCCTTTCAAACAGTCCCTTGTCCTGCCATGCCTCCTGCCACTCTAGATGGCTTTTGGTTTAGAAGTGCATGCCTTTTTTTGCTTCCGTTCAGTTGTAGTGCCACTATAGTGAGCTGAGAAGTGATTCCTGAGGGCCTGAGCCACATGCACTTGTAACCAATGCCAAGTATGTGTGTTGTTATGAAGCTGTAGATTGTTTTCTTATATAAATGTTACAAAAGGAACAAGAAGTTCTAATCTTACACCTCAGAGGGAAGTTTGCTCAGACTGCCAACAGTTGCACTCATCAGTGCAGCTGTTTCTTTTGACTTTGTCTTTTGAGTTGGCTGCTTATGACCTGAATCATCCAATCTAATTTCTTTCACTGTCTTAGTTTTATGAAGTACTAAAGGCATAAAAGCTCTCTGAGATGTTTCATCTCAAACTTGTTTTGGACAGCTCTTTTAAGAGCCAGTGGTAAGGTACTCATTTCCTTCCTCCAGCTCATCCTTGCACGCTTTTATGACTTGTTTGGTGGACTTTTGATTGATTGATTTTGGATTTTTTTTTTTAGTAGAGGGAGCTAGAAAAGGAATATGTAATTCTATTTTGCTACTCACTGATTATTTTTCTTCCTCCCAACTTGTGATTCAAACTATTTTCCGTGGCAGAATTTACAGTCTATGTGATTTCTGTCTTATTTCCACATGATCTCTAAGTAAAAGTTTAAGAGCTGTGGGGTTTTTTTAGTGTGTCTTAGGGAAGAGTGATAAGGAAGAGAAAACATCTGTGCTATGCTTTGAACATAGCATTTCAATTGACCTATTGTAGAAAGTGGTGGAAGAAGCAGCCTCCCAAATTGCATCATTTTGTCTATTCTGTGGTCACTTGATGCTGTGAAGTGAGTTGGGACTATGCCGGATGACTGCAACTTCTGCTGTTTTGGCTGTTGGTTGCCAGGGAGAGGATATAAGGTAGATCAGAGTCTTTTGTTGCCTGTGGTAACATCCTACAAGGGCAAGCTATAGGGTTCTGCAGGAAGGTGACCATGGGGTCTTTCTATAAATGTGGCAGGAAAAAATTTATATATTTAAGAGAGTGCTAATTGCTACACAGTATCCTGTGCTTGCCCTTCTTATATGAAGAGACTGAGTTTATGGATACTGCGTTTCACAGCTGTGCATGTAGATGTTACTGTGCATCCTTAGTTATATTGTTTCTGTGCTCGATGCTCCTCCTCCTTTTCTCTCCCTCTAACACTTGCTCGAGTGTGAGGAAAAGCTCTACCATTCTGTGAAATGAATAGTTCACTGAGATCAAAGGTAACCTGCGAACAGAATGTCTTTTTCTTTTCAGATGGCATAAC
>NW_010164418.1:0-56509 GCF_000695765.1 Mesitornis unicolor | reverse complement strand
GCTCTTCTTCACTTATGCCCCATTTGCTGGTGCTCTCTATTCAGTTTATTGCTCCTAATTTCTTTCTGCCACTCATCTTTAATTTCACTTTTCACAGAATGTTGAGGGAGAGTGGGGAAGGGTGGGAAGCAAATATGAAAGATAGGTTAAACAGAGGAAGCAGTTCACAGACAACTTTCCTAAATTTTATTATTAACTATAGTCAGAAGACAAAGAGTACAAGGTAGAACTTGAACTTCCAGGTGAAAATGGGGCAAAAAAAATTGAGTTTTTCCAAGCTTAGATTTGGTATGGCTTTGACAATGTAGTTTTGGATCATGGCCTACCAAACTGATATCCCTAGGTTTAACCAAAAATAGGACATATTTTCAATCTGTCCATTCATCTGCTGTCACAAGTTGCTGAGTGATAGTACTGTATGCGCAATGGAACTGTAATTGTGTGGTTGCATTTTGCTTTCAGATTTTGCTTTAAAACAAGCTTACATACTGATGAAATCTACTGAGTGTATGGATTTTATTTTCTTAATTTCTTAGTGTGAATTAACAGGTTATGGAAGATCAGGAATATTTTCTTTGTGTACAACTTGAAAAGCAGGCATAATATAAAACATCAGTATGCCCTTATTTATGGATTTATTTTTTTACAGAGTCAAAAAGAAAATAAGAATAAAATGGTTGAAAATGAAAAAAAACCCCTTGATTTGGTCTTCACTAAGCATGTGGTTACTTTTTTTTCCCCTGAGGTCTTAAAGAACTCTAACATTACAAACTTACTAGTGCTGCTTATGATATGGTAAAGAGTAAAAACTGAACAGTGCATTTGAGTACCTAAGCTGATGTTCGTCTGTCAGGTTTTATTGTTGTTTTGAAACTGTCCAGCTGAGTAACTCAGTTTCATGTGCTCTTTAATTGAAGACAGCATTACATAATGAATATACTTAGAGCCTTTTTCGACTTTTTGGGCAGGTTTTATGTGCTTCTCAAATTACCCTGGGATGTTAACCCTGGAGACACCTTCATTTGTGTTCTCTCTGTCTTTGTGCCACTTAGCTGTGGGAGAGATGGCATCCTTTAATGTAGTTTTAAAGGAAGGTGAAATAATAATGTACATAGGTAATTGTGATATTCAGCTTTCTCTCTGTCTTTTGTATGTGGACTTTATTTCTGTGTGGGATAGGTTAACTTTTTTTTCAGCTGATTCAGGGAATGTGTCAGGTATTGCTTTGTGGGTTGAAGTTAGCATCTGAAAAAAGTTTCATGCTGGCTTCAGGGAATGAAGCTGTTAAGTTTGAAGATCTGCAATTCAGAAGTTGATTTTAGAAGAAAACAAATTAATTTCATCCTATATAATTCAGGCTTTTATTTTTTTTCAGTACTTCAGAAAGACTGTTGTCATTTGTGCTATTGTTTGTGCCTGGACCTGCACAAGCTGCTACAGTTTTGAATGTAGCTGCCCATCTGCTGCTTGGTTATTTATAGGCCGATCTGTGGAGTTCCTTCTAATCTCTCAAGTCTTCAAAAACATAATGAATTAAACATCACAATACTCTTGTAAAAAGGGAATGAGATGGAGGGACTGAATGAAGACTAAAAGGGATAAATGACCTGCTGAAAGCCATAAGTATATTTCATAGTAGAACAAGGAATAGAAACCAGATTTTTTTTCCCCTGACTTTTAGTCTTGTGCTTAGCAGACCAGCTACAGTCTTTCTTGATACACGATGAGGGAATGAAGAAAGTACGCATTACTGAAAGTTGCAATAGATAGTTGTGAACAGACTAACCCATTTAAAGACCTTGCACTGTGTACTGAGGGTATTAAATGTTTCAGGTCTAACGGATTTGAGTAAGCAAGTTTATATTCTCATTGAGCCTGAATTAGTTTTGATTGTTAATGTTTTTGACCAGTGGTTCCCGCTGGATTGCTTAGAAAGAAAACACCTAAAACTTGCAGGGCAGCTTCTCTCTGACATTTTCAGGGCGTCTTCCTTTCAGTCGTCTAGTCAATGGGAATCTGTCAACTTCTGCCCTCTCTTCAGTAGACTTTAAAAATGGTTTGAATCAGTGTCTGGACATAGGTTTTATTTACTTTGTTTTTATTAGATGAGACTGAAGATGTGTTGCAGAGAATGCAGGTGATATTCTTCATCAGAAATTAATGTACTTTTATGCTGAATTACACATAGTTCTTATTCTGTGTGAGTTTTGTGGCTTCTTGTTTTTTTTGAAAGAACTTCTAGAATTTTAAACTGAGTAAAACAGTGTAACTTGCAGTCTTTCCAGAGCCTAGAAATGGTAGGGGATGCAGTCTACCAAATTTTGATTTGATTTCACATTGGAGTGCAGCCTGAAATATTGTTGTGTAATTATTTTCTTTTTCCGTTTACTGTCTCTCCAGGCTCCCATCCTCCTCCTAATGCATACCTATTTCATTTAAGTTTGTATTTAAGAGAATTTTCTCCACAAGTACTATTAGTTTCTGCTTGGTGGGGATGTTGAAAGAGTTTTCTGTTTCACTGGAACACCTTTCAAATATCTAAGTTTGAAATACTAATATTATGTGGATTTAGTCTTGCCACTTTTCTGTGGAAACCTTTCAAGGAATGCATACATTGTTGGAGGTTAACATTACTGTACTGATTTAAAAACCAGAAAGCCCAGGTCATTCTAAGCAAGCTCAGTATAGTTCTTCAATATACTTCTTTTATTTAGCATGTCTCCTGTATACAAGTTTTATAATTTGGCATATGGTATTTTAATTGGCAAAGCAGGTTGCAGGTGGGCATGCAGCACTCTAGACTGTATGTGAAATTCTCTTTAACTTGTTTCATATCTGTAAAATTTGAGCATATAAAAGTTATGTCTTTTGTTTTGGAAGTGATAAAATGCAGTTTCTTGAAGTATTTAACTTCCCTCAAGCGAAACTTGTTCTTTTCAGTGGTCTTGTTTTTCTTCTGTAGCTTTCTTCTGTTTAGGGAGCCCAAATGCCTTTTTTTATTGATGAACAGACACTGGATCTATTTCTTTCAGCTAAAGAGTGGCACAATACTTCAGCAACACATTATTCTTTGCTCATTCTAAACTGAGAGCTTGAGGTTTAAGAGCCTCTCATTTTGTCTTCCTCCAAGCAAGTAAAAAAGACTTGACATTTTATTTTTAGGTCTCAATATACTTACCTGCTTTTTAGCAGTGCACCTTTTTAAAACCTTTGATAGCTCTCAGTGGAAAGTAGACACCAGCTGTTTTGAAATTCTTTCACTTTACAATATTAAAAAGCAACATTTAGTTTAATTCATCCTGAGGTTCTCTGGAGTGTTAAAGGTAGAGAAGGATGTTAAACCTTATTTTTAGATGTGAAGGCTTTTTTCTGACACCTTCTGATAATCTGCACTGTTGAGAGTTTTCTTCTGGATGGAGCACATCAAAGCTCTCAAGGTAGAGGAATAATTGGAAGCTTTAGGACTTTCTGGAACAAAGGCTAGGTGTTTGAAATTATCAGAAATTGTTCTGACTCATCTCCCTCACAATGACTAAACAAAATGCTGCTTCTGGTTCCAGGAAATACTGAACAAAACTGTTTTGATCTGTGGACAGTGCTACTACTGTGGCAGAAAGCCAGGCAGTGCTTTCGTATTAGATAAATTGGTCTTTTCATAACGGCAAAGAAACACGCTGCCTAGAGTCAATAAATTGACGCAAACTTTTTTGTTCATATGTCAGAGTATGAAGACAATGAAGTCTGTGTGTAGGCTTGGGCTTTCTTCTTTGATTATAATAAGGAGCCATTTGTAATAATTTTGAAATATAACTTGTGGAGGAGAGGGGAAAAATAATTACCAGCTACATGTTCCACATCTTGAGAAAAAAAGAATACTGCCGAAGTCAAATAGCTTACACAGGGTGGTTTGAGGGACAGAAATGGCTGCCTGCGTCATTCTTGAATTTTGTGTTTTATGCAACAAATAACTTACACGTTTTTGTCTGAAATCTACAGAAAGCTTTAATAAGATGCTTATTTGAGTAATTGGTTAAAGGTTAAGCTGTCTTGGGACCTAGTTTACTGAAAGAGCTGAAATTTCCTTCTTTAATATTGAAATTTATATTTTAAATAATTAACTAAAATAATAAGTATGGAGATTTTGGGATAAGGGATGGGAATGAACATTGTGAAGCTTTATGCATTGGAACAGAGAGGGCCAGGAAAAAGTTGTTGAAATGTTTTGTTTTTTTTTTCTATTTCATAATCAAAATAACCAATCTGCTTTCTTTCTTTGTAATGAAGCTCATTGTTATAACAAGAAAAGGAAGAGCTATTCTATTTTACCTCAGACTCCCTATTTGGAGTTCTGGTGGTTTTGTTTGTTTGTTTCCTTCTTTCTCCTAGATAATTTATAGTTTTGATTCAGTTAACTTTCTCCTGCCTCTGGGGAAAAAAATTAATAATAAAAAAATCTGTTTGTGCATGAATGCTGAAGTATCTAGGCAGAGAACTCCAGGTTGCAATCTGAAGCCCTGTGGCTGAAATTAAAGAATAAAAACCCCACATCCTGACCTGTTTTTTATTTTGACTGGATACTGGCACACTGTGTATTTCTGTGCAGATTTTGTTTTTATAATGGATTGATTTGTACATGTATGAACTCAAAGGCTCACAAGCTAGATGCCAGTTGCCCCTTTGTGTAGATTGGAAGAGGAGGTTGCACTTGAAGCGTCCTGTTGATTTGTCAGTGATACACAGAAGCTTAATCACAGTGAATTGCCATTGACAATGCAGTAAAAATGGGATGGGGATAAGAAGAGATTTAGAGACAAAAGGGCTAGATGTATTTCCAGCTATGGTATAGTATACTTTATATATACACACACATACACTTATTCTGCCTGTTGGGTTTTTTTTTTTCCTTCTATTGGAGACCTACCAATAGCAGGGTAATGACAGTGTCTTGACATAAATGCAGTATAATGTATTTAAATGATTATTATATTCCTGGTAATATAAGACTATGCACAAGTGTAGTTTTCTCTACACTTCTTTGTCTGAATGACTGAGCAAACAGATAATCCATTTGTAAATTAATTGTAGTTTAATGAGGTTGGGGAAATAGGACTTTAATATAAATTATCTCGGTGTCCTTGGTTGACATTTTGCTATGATTTTTTTTATTTTTAATGTGATGAGGAGGAAGAAATCTTTGATTAAGGATTTATGTGGAATAATGAATATGATAATGTTTTTCTTCAGTATTTTGGATTTTGGTTACAGTGTTCTGTGTTTCCTTTAGAAGAATATGAAAGTGTTTTGGCTAGTGCTCACTCTAGTGAGGCATTGTATTCGATTTCCTGTGCTTGACAATTTTAACTTCTTGCATTTCAGAGCTGTGAAAATTACCTGAAGTAGAATGGAAGCTTCAGTAATATTACCCATTCTGAAGAAAAAATTGGCTTTTCTTTCAGGTATGATTTCTGTTATCCTCAACTGGTTCCTTCCTGCATAATTTGGATGGGATATTTAGGTTGTTTACTTGTATTTGCTGCATGTATTTAATAGAATTGTATTGTTGGTTAGTGCTTTGTCATATTTCAGAAGGATCTCTGAAACTTTTAATCTAGCAGCCAAGTTATTGCTCTTGGCATTTAGCACTTGTTTTTGCTGTAGTCTGTAACTCAATCCACAAAGTTGATGTCATGAAGTTTCAGTCCACATATAATAGAATGACGATTTAGCAGACATCCAGAAATAATCCTTTCTGGTTTTTTTTTTAATGTGGTTTTAGAAATAGAGTGAATATTTTCAGGATTTTCTTTGGAAAACTTTTTCTTTCTTTTCACCCTTGTCTTTTCTCCAACATAGAAATGGTTGAAAGCAGAATTAGCCATGCATTGCGAGATTTTGATTATTGCCAAATAGTTAATTCAGGCAAGGCTGGAATTATAATTGTATTTATTAGAACTTCTTGACTCTTGGGTTGAAGGTAACTTTCTGTCCTCCCCATGCCAGAGAAAAAGGGAACACTTAAAATGATGAATGACATTCTCTTGCTGATTTCACTTCTGTCATAGATAGCTGTGTTATTTCTTGGTGTTTGATTGTCTGCTCTGGGGTAGGTAGATAACTTGTAAAACACTTCACAAATTGGCACGTGATGTCATACATAAGATACTTTTCTGGTTTAGTTTAATTTAGCTAGTCTATTTTAGCCTGCTCCAGTCACTTGAAGTGAAACCTGTTCCTTTTGTTTCTAGAATTTGTTTTGCTTTGAATTTGCCCACTGTCCCCAGCAATTGCAGATCAAACAATTCCTGTTTAAAAACAACCAACCATCCCCTCCAAAAAAAACCCCAACCCACAAAGAAACAAACAAACAAAAACCCCCAAAACCCAACAACCTTCAACTTATATTAAAGCTTGGAGCAGCGAGCAATTTTGTCTGTAGTAATAGCAGATGTATGTTGGTGATTCAGCATTATACCACAAGGGGAAGTTCTCATTAACTAGAGTGCATTTTCAGCTTGCTGTTATAGCTGCCTGATCCATTCTGAAATACAGATATTCTTAGTGGAAAGTAATTGATTGAATGGCATTTTTAAATGCTAGGAACCTTTTTGAACCTACATATTTCTAAAATAGGTTTGACCTTTTTGGAACTGTGTGGTGTTAATGGATGCTTTAATTTAATGAATGATAAAGATTCATGCAGTAGTTCTTTTAAGCATTCTTCAGTGTAAGCAAAGGAACCTGACAGATAAATCAGTCCATCAAAAGCAACTTTATTTCATATGGTTTTATAAATAAAAACATGTTTGTTTTTAATCATTAATAATCAGGAAAGTAGTATTTTAGGAAAACTTTCTCCAGTGTTTATATTTTGAAGTCTCTTGTCATTTTTAAGTTTAGTTGGTACAAATAATGTTGGCACTGCCGCCTTTTTCTGGAAGTGAAACAGAGTGATTTCTAATGCAGAAGTGTCTCCTCAGATTTGGAATCCCTGGCTGTGTAGCTTCCATATTGGTAGATCATTGCAAATAGCAGCAGAAAAAAAAAAGGCAAGCCTGGCAAAAAACTTGAACAACCACTTTGATGCAAAATGATTTAAAAATTTTCTTTTTGTGATGTTCTTAGTTGCTTTCGTTAACTTAAATGTGTGTTCTTATAAACTACACCACTTCTTCCGAGTTACAACAAATGTCCAAGTTTATTTCCCCTGATTTTATTTTTCAGGTTTAACTCTAAGCCTAAAGACTCAAGTAGTCAGAGTGTAGCGCTTTTTTGTAAGATCAGGAGGTATGTTTGCCATACCTAAAATCACAGTGTGATTTGGTTTGTCTCACTCAACATTGTATTCTGAAAACAGTGCTAAATGCTTATACAGCTTTTAGTTTTTAAAAAGGAGTTACAAATAATACAACCAAGATCAAAGAACAACATACTTTACTGTTTAATTAAATAATTCTTATTGTTTAATGTGTTAATATTGGGAAATGTTAGACTACATCCATGATAGCCACTGGTTCTTAACTAGTAACTTCAGGTAATATTTCTTTAAAGCCACATTCAGTTTTTCAGTATTTCCTTTAATAATACAGTTTTGTGTTAAAATGATTCTTAGATGGATAAAGATATACCAGTTATATTTTACATAAATGACTGGCCGTCATTTTTCACTGAGGATAAGAATTGGTGATAGCTCCTACCTTATTCTCTTTTTGTGCTATGGCAGGTTGACAGAATATTTACCTGATCTGTATATATTTCATTGCAAGAAAACTGCAAAAAAATCACAGTGCAGGCAGAAAACAGATGTTTGAATATTTTCTAGTAGTGTTTACAAGCTGAGGGAAAAAACCTGTTAGTTCTTACACAAGATGACTTGTCATGAAACTGAGTAGTTTAGATAAGTATTGCAGTCTTTTTGTGAAATATCAAGAGATCATAGTTTTTGGGTCTGGTTTGTGCTTTTTTAAAGTTAGAATAGCAAATGCTGTTTAAATCCAGGTAGAAAACCGAGAATTTGTGTGTCTAGTATCATGCATGAGTGGTCTTCAAGTGCCAATTATAAACTTCCATTAGTTAGATCCTGTTCACCACTGGAGTCTTTCAATTCTATGGAAACAAGACATGAACTGCTATTAATAGTTACCTGCTTTTGTGGGCGCTGGTGTTTGTCTCATGAATCCCAACGTAACTTTGAACAGAACAAGTCCCTTCCAGTTAGGGATGAGTGATGGTAAGGCTAACTTGCTATAAATGCAAGAAGAAAACGTATTTTTCTGCAAACCCTTCCTTCCACAGCCATGTATATAGTCATTAGAATGCTCCACTCATGAGTTCATGGGTAGAGGAGGAGAAGAGAGTGTTAGATACAATTAAGGTTTATTAATTAATTAATTAATTAAATGTCATTAATGTTTATAAATATATAAAGGGTGAGTGTCAAGAGGATGGAGCCAGGCTCTTCTCGGTGACAAACAATGATAAGACAAGGGGTAACGGACACAAACTGGAACACAGGAGGTTCCACTTAAATTTGAGAAGAAACTTCTTCTCAGTGAGGGTGACAGAGCACTGGACCAGGCTGCCCAGAGAGGTTGTGGAGTCTCCTTCTCTGCAGACATTCAAAACCCGCCTGGACGCCTTCCTGTGTGACCTCATGTGGGTGTTCCTGCTCCGGCAGGGGGATTGGACTGGATGAGCTTTTGAGGTCCCTTCCAATCCCTAACGTTCTGGGATTCTGTGTAATACAAATATATTATCCAATAGAGTCCTGAGCTGCTGCCGTGGCTCATGGAGTTCTGGATCCTGGAAACTGGTTCAAGGTGACCCTTTTAATGTTCCCTGTAGAAAAACCTTCATAACCTCTTGTGTTCTTATTTTTCTTGTCACAGGCTCACTCAGTTTGATCACCAAATTCTATCCAGCCTGTGTTTTTAATTTTTATTAATACCTGTAACAGTGTTTTCTTGCTTCTCTGCTCCAGTAATTTTTCATAGTTCCTCCATTTTAAAACATGTAACCCACTTTTAATTTGGCAGTGGCAGATTTTAGTATCAATGAATGCATTTTCCAGATTCCTAAGAACTGCTACCCTCCTTTCTCTGAGTATTTCCTTATGGATAAGGAAGGAGTGAATGATGCCTGAGCACTGAAGGAAAGGCTTCTTTATTCGTTTTAATGTTTTGTTCTTTTTGAGAGATGGTAGTTAACAAGATACCATTGAATCTGTGTGGCTTCTGAAGTATTATTTTACATCCACAAACTTACCATTTCCTTCTTCTTTGTTTGATTTAATGTGCACTCGCTAAGCAGTGTAGCAAGTGGAGAGAAATGATCTTTTTCACTCCAAGTGTACACATGAGAACACATGTCCAGTTTTTAAAGCACTGAGGTATTTTTCCTTCTTTTGTCTCCTACTTCCCTACTCCAGTTTTCAGGCTTTCTGCCATTCAGAAACAGAAGTGCGGACATTCTGTAAATAACTGTTGCTTTAAACTGTGACTCCCTCTTGGTTTCTGCAAAAAGGATCTATCCATTTGTCCTTTCTCATGTAGCACCACTCATTAATTTTTTCAATTTAGAAATATAGTTACTAAAAAGTAAAAGAGAGGGGAATGCAACTATTGCAATGGACCACTTAAAGCAGTAGGTGCTTTATGAAGGTGGGGAAAATGCATATGTATTGGTGGTTTTTTTAATACTCTTTGGGGAGTTGGCACAGCTTTGGAAACAAGGGAAAAAACAATTGCAATTAGGATGCCAACATATGTTGTATATACAAATGGGGTTTTTTTCTGTTATCTTGCCTGAATCTTAACAAAGGGGGGAATTCATATCAAATTATGTAAATATATGTGTACACATCTGCAGGCATTACTGTGCTGTGCTCATGCTCTTTGTCTTATTTCTGTACAGCTGTTACTATTCTGTAAAAAGTCATTCTGGGTGATTAGATAGAACTTCAGTTCTACCAATATTAAGTAACTTTGTGAAGCAAATGCATCATTTGAATAACACAGTTTGTAAATAAAGGTATTCTCTTAGGTTATGAAGATTCACTTTGTTTATGTTTCACCTCAAAGCTGAGAATATTGTTACATTTGTACAGTTTTTCTAAAAAATTGAGAAAATTATTTAGTAACTGCTTCCTACATTACTTAAGTGGTTCTGTGGTATTTTTTAAATGAAGTTGCTAATGTATTAAAACTTCTTCTAAAAATAATATTGAATGAAATGGAAAAGTTTTTCAGCTATTCCAGATTGTGGAAAACCTACTTTGAAACTGGTTTAATGTAGAAATGGGTATTAGTTTTAAAAATACTCAAGGATTTTAAAAAACCACCCCCACACCTAAGATGAGTGAAGTTGTGGTTTAATAAGCTATAAACTCATGCACTATATCATTCTGGAGTACGTTTGGAATCGTTAATGTTCTTCACTTCATGTGCAAATTCCCCTCCCTACTTCTTTACTTTGCCTTTTCTTTCCCTCACTAAAATATTTGATTGGGTTTTGGAATTAAGATCGCTTTCTTTTTTGCTGGTTATAGATGTTAAAAGATTCAAGGGCAGAGAGAAAAAAAAACAGATAAGCTGGCTTGCTCAAAATAGTGAATATATGAACTGGATAAGTTGCTCCAAATTAAGTGGAAAGATGTGTCACAGCTACCTTTGCCCATTTTACATAATCCTCTGAGTTAACAGCAATTTAGGGGCAGATGTTTTGGTCTCAAGGCCCATCTGCCTTCAAAAGATAACCAGTGATTCCCCTGTACTTGTGGTGATTATAACAGTCAGCTGCACACCTGATTTTCTTCACTTTAAAGATCCTTTCTTTTGTTGTGGTTCTTTTTTTAATCTGTACCTTTCCAGAGACGTTTTTGTAGGAGTCTATGTAGTCAGAAACAACCCAAACCACAATTGTAGAACATGTACTTTAATGCAGCCCATCAGCATCACCTAACACTGGATCTCATGATGGCCATATAAATGTGAGGCCAGCTCCTTCAATATTTTGTTGCTGATGTTGTTTGTGTAATTTTAACCAGGAGAGTTTGAAAAATGCATATGAAGATTAAAGCAACTGATTGGAAATACTTACCTTAATTGTGAGGTGGCTGTTACGTGTTAGTAAGTAGGTCTGGAAATCTTACGTGTTTGATGAATGAACAACTAATTTAGAGTATGTGCCATGGGGCAGCCTGTGTGATACAAGATCCTCCTTTGTGCAGTTGCTGTTTCTGGGAGGTGGTGTGTTCCAGCGGGAGCTGCTGGGTACATGCACACCTTGGAAGCTTACCAGGTTTCTGACAGGCTGATAGTGTAGAAGGTCTAGGAGATACTTTTAAAAAATGTTATCTAGATATGCAAAAATAATGCTTCTAGAAAACTTGATTTATGTTGTTTATGTTGAAAGTACTAGATGAAAGACTGTGGCAGCTACAGATGTGGCCTATGCTCTGAAGCTGAGGTGATGCCTTAAATATCAGTGGTGAATGAATCCTCACAACTGAGAGGTGAAATGTCAGTTGTGATTTTCACAGCAACTTTAAAGATTACTTTTATGATGTATTCTGAGACCATGTAACTACAAAGTATTTTTTTTACCTTAAAGCCCTCACAATACCTTTCTAATGACTTTTCTCTCCCAAAATAGGAGGGAAGGATAGAAGAAGTGGCCTCATTCTGACAATTCCATTATGCCTTGAACAGACGAGTATGGACGAGCTGAGCGTCACGCTAGACTACCTTCTAAGTATCCCAAGGTGATTTCAAAGGCATTCTGTTCAGGACTGCCTTCTTTTGCAGAGGTGGAAGGAATCTTTGTATTGGTTTTTCCTCTTTATGTGCCTTTCAATAACAAATGAATTTTACATAAAGGTTTGTTTAAAATGTGATACTGTCTGACTGAATTAGAACTGTACATCTAAATAAATTAAGGGATATCTACTGAGTCTTGAATATGTCCTTTTATTCTGTATAGCTGGCTTTGGTAATTTTTGCCTTGTGTATTTCCTCACCCTTTTCTTGGAATATCTTTGGTAATTTCTGTTTAATGATAGCGCACTTAAATTGCTTTGTAAATTAATGAGCCATTCTAATGAATCTCCTAAGTTTACAAAGGTAGCATTGCCCAAAGTAAAAAAAGCTTCATCCTCTTTCTTTCTTTGTGCCTAATTTTTGTAGTTTGAGTGCTTAAGTTTTCACTGAGTCTAAAAACATATGAAGTCTTACTGGAGTTAGTGAGCAATTCCTATGTTAAAGTTAAGATACTGCTTAAATGTGCTGAATGATGGCTTGAGTATCCTGTCATCCAGACCTTGCTGTAAAATCATTGTTGACTAAGTTCTGTGCATGTAAGCCTGTAAGCTTATAGTGATAGTTCTTGGTCCTAACTTAGTTAACTGCATTTTTTTTTCTTAATATCTGGAGATTGATATTTGTCATAACTTTGTTCTCTTATGCCATTGATTTAAAAACGGAAGAAAACCATCCAATAAATGCTTGCTTTTGTATCCCTTTAAGTTTCTCTTCTGAAAACAGGAACAATGGCATAACTGAAGTCTGCTTAGTGTACTTTCCTATTTGCTTTGCAAATAAGCAAGGTATAAATGTTTTTAAAACACAATTAAATTATTATTTTTTTTGTCGTTGAGTTAAATAAAATTTCTCATTGAGGAGAGTGAAGCAGAGGTTAAATTTAGGTTGCTTACAAGTAAAACATCAATAGGTATATTGTACAATATTTTAGTCATGGAAGTTTTAGGTATTTTCAAACAGCTTGTTGTCTTTTGTAAAGTGATGAAAATCTCAAATGGTTGTCCATGCAAGTCATCCCTTTAACTTAAAGATTTGGCAGTATTTGTGGAACAGATGCAGACATTGTTGTTCTAGCAAGCATTAATTATTCTGCAGTCTCATCCCGGTGTATGTTTATACATATATTAGTGTAAAAGGTTACTATCTCTGAAAATTCAACCAAATTACTCTTTGTACAAACTGGGAAATCTGTTTGAAAGCAAAGTTTGGTTTTCCTACATCTAATGTTCTGTTTGTCAGATGTGGAAAAAATGACCTCTCTTTCCTGGTGGCAGTATAGATAAATAGTTGTCATTTTTGTTTGCATATTTTTGTTGTGTGGGGTTTTTTTGTTGTTTGGTTTTTTAGTGGGAATGCAAACTTGCTGGCCTAAGCATCTGCCACTTTTTGTTCTGGAAAGACTGGCTTAGCAGTGTTAGAAAAGAGAAGGGGTTTGGGGAGGGTGTGGTCCAAAACCCAGATATCTGTCCAAGAAACATTAATGTTACTTTTTTTTCCCCCACGTTCTATGTGTGAGGTAACTTAATATTTTTAACTTTTAATTCAGTTGTGCATGCCATGTGTTGTAACTATAACTGATTTGAAATGTGCATTCTAGTGTTGATGAATAGCTGCGTCCAAAATTTGAGAGGCATAACTGTTTGTAGTGTCTTGGGTAAAAAGGTAGTGGAGGGAGTGTGTGTGTGTATGTGCGTGTATAAAGCTTTCCTCAAACTTCAGACAACTTATTCTTAGTGTTTTAGTCTACTGTTACACCTTTCTTTGATGCTTCAGAATCCAAGAAAAATAAAAGTAGCAATGTTATATTTTTGTCTGTGCATACTGGAGTTTGATTCCTTTGTTGTATTCTCGGTATTGTGACTCAAATCACCAAGTGTGATTGTGTGTGGTTTTGTTTTTGTTTTTTTTTAAACTTTCATACAAACATATATGTTTGAGTGTTAGCTGAAGTTTTCAGAAGTGGTAGCTCACTTTTGAATTTGGTTGTTAGGGTGCTATTTTTTTGTTATATTGTTTTTTTTAATAGGCCTAGTAGTAGAGAAGAGCAGATACTGATAATGCTAGATTTCAATGAGTCTAAGAAAGCCGTGTCTCAAGTAGCTATAGTGACACTATTCATCTCTTTCTTGGTGGTAGTGTGCCTTTTAAGTGCACTCTGAGTAAACATTGAATGCACAAAGCCTTGAATGTCCATGTCCTTTTCTGGCTGCTGCTGTCCTGGTTGTGAGCAGGTAATGCTTCCCAGCAGTTGGTGACATCCAGAGGTTGCTGCCACCATTGAACTCTGCCCAGCTGTTGTTGTGAGCATCTTGTTGCCAGCTTCAGTTAGAAATGAGCTGGAGGGGACTTTGTGGGAATGCAGAGTGAGGAAAGCCTTCACTATTTTCTTGCATTTGGTACTTGAGCAGAAGTACCTTTGAATTTTTGGCTTTGCAGCTCTTTGCAGCAGTTTTTTGTAGTATATGCAGACTCAAACCTTATTAGAAGAAAAAGAGTTGATGTCAGTCTAAAATACTTGTCGATCCATACACAAAGTCTCTGACCTTGTAGAGGCTTTTTTGTGCACAACAATTTCTAGTTCATTTGTTCAGTAAATAAATTTAAGCACATTTAGATGGTTTCCTGCTTGGACATGCATCAAGGGATATGTAGCAGTATCCTCAAATTTGTACCAATTTCCAAGTAACCTTGTGAAAACTGACTTCCTTTTATCTTCCTTACCAAACTGTCAATTGACCTCCTTTCTGAGGATTTTCTGAGGTTTCTGGTTATAAAAGCTTTTCAGAGTTGATGAAGTTTAAATAGATGCTGTATTATGAAATACACTTCAGTGCTACTGAGAAATTGTAATTTGGACTAGTCATATGCTTGAGCATTAAAATTGAAAGTTATTTCTAAACTAGTAAACTTAAGGTTTTTAAGACAGCATTTTTATAACTAAAAACCTATGTAGTTGTATTTTTCAGTAGAATTGAAAACCAAAGTCATTGTGATATGACACTTTTTTGCATGTAGGTTACTTTTTTCTAATTCTTTTAGTGAGAAGTGTAAAGCTAGAGGATTTACTGTGATAGTGGATGGGAGAAAATCTCAATGGAATGTGGTGAAGACAGTTGTGTTAATGCTACAGGTAAGTAAGTTTTTATCTATTCATAGTTGACTGATAGGTTTTATAGATATGAACCCAATATCTGTGTTATTGTAGAGTCAGCAATTTCTTCATTGGGAAATAGACAATTTATGGCCTTTTAAAATCACAAAATGCAGTTCTATGACAGAGTTCTGTGCAGGAAGAAACAATCTGAAAATCGAATGATACACCTTACTCAAGCGAAGGAGAAATTAATTACATGCTGAGAACACACGATTGTGTAGACCTTTTTCTAAAACAGAGTTTTAGATAAAATACAGAAATGTGCTCCAGGCATTGTCAACGGTGAGTAGGAGGAATGTCTGCTGGGGAACAGTTCACACTGATAGTGCAGCTGAGCAGATTCTGGTGCAATATGCTCTACTACTTGGTTTCACAGAATGGTAGGAGTTGGAAGGGACCTCTGAAGATCATCCAGTCCAACCCCTCTGCCAGAGCAGGATCACCCAGACCAGGTCACACAGGAACGCATCCAGGTTGGTTTTGAATGTCTCCAGATAAGGAGACTCCACAACCTCTCTGGGCAGCCTGGTCCAGTGCTCTGGCACCCTTACAGTAAAAAAGTTTTTCCTCATGTTTAGATTGAACCTCCTGTGTACTATTTTGGAATTGGCTATAGTTGATTTTGTTGTGTATAACAGTCTCAATCACAAATTATATTCTAGATGCTATATGGAATACAAGAAGGAAAAAAAGTGTCAAATCCCAATTACAGAAATACAAAATAATTTATTTTACCTTTTCAGAACTGTGAATTTGCAATAAATTCTTACTACTGCTAAACAGCATAGGTTACTTTCTGGTCTTAGTGGTCAAACAAAATGTAAAATGCAGCACTCTGAATTGATTAGAGAACTTGAACTACTGCCTTTCTTACTGCACAGATAACTCTGTCAGACCAGTTTTCCTCTCATAATTAGACGAAGCCTCAGAAGGTGTGTCAAATATGAATAATTTGATTTTGTTGTCCTGCTGGCTCATTGTTTGCTTCTGGATTTATTTTAATCCGTTTCAAAGTGTCTTTCACCTTTTCTTGACGAAGATGGCATTCCTATTAATAATTATAGTAGATCAATGCATTGTATTCTGATTATGTTCTTGACTGAGCTTTCACTTCAGCTAATGTTCAGTTGTGACATGTGGTGGGAACTTCAGCTAGTGGGGAAGGTATCTGTTTGCTCATGCTCAGATTTCAGTGTTTTCCTGTCAGCACGCTTCCTGCTGGTGTGAAGCCTGCAGAAACAGAAGTTGCACATCTGTGTCTTTAATTTGAGAAGGAAGCAATAAAGAAGATTTTCATATGTAAACTAATCACTTGTGCGGATAATTTGAGACACACGCTTGGACACACATGGTTCTTAAAGGTGCTGACTGGTCATCAAAGACACACCTGTGTTAAAAATATTACTTACTTTTAAATACCTTCCGTGTATCCATTAAAATGGTGCAAGATAAAGTCTTTTTTTTGGTGTTATGCTTTCTGAGTTGGATGTGTATAACTCCTTCAGATTTACCTTTTTATAAATAAAATGAGGTGTTTGAAATCTGATGCATTGTCACCTTTATGTCAGTACTGTGATTATCTAAGCGTTGCTTATTGGAGTAATCAAGAGTCTCTGTTCCTTGATCTATGTTCAGTGTGACAACATAAAATCAAAAATTACTGTTTTAGGCTGAGGAATCTTTGTGATAATACTTTTATGAATTAATATGCTGAAACGTTAATATTAAAGCCTTTTATTCTAGTCTAAGCAATGTAATAGAGAACTGTAGGATATAATCTTGACACGATTTAATAACAGAGTACACAGTTATCTTCTAACTGTGATTACTGTTTCATTCTACATAGCAAATTACACTGGTAAAAGCTTTGTAGTCCTTAACTTTTTTTTTAATGAAATGCTGTAAATAAAATTAAGTCTAGGCAGTAATTCCTGTTTTTCTATACTGATGTAGCATGGACTAATGGTTAAGCCGCAGAACTGGGTGTAAAGAGGTTAATTTCAGCTCTGACATGATTTTGTTATGAAATTTTGTGCAAACTACTACAAAGCAGGATGGAGCAAACATATGAGGTAGATGCAGCAGACTTACTTAAAATTTACAGACAGAAATTAAACTTCTTGAGTAGATGATGTGAAATTAAGTTCTGTGGTAAATGAAGGTTTAATATTGAATGTTTTACTTATTTTTTTCATTTGTTTTACAGAATGTTGTTCCAGCTGAGGTGTCACTGGTTTGTGTAGTAAAGCCAGATGAATTCTGGGATAAGAAGGTTACGCATTTCTGTTTTTGGAAAGAGAAAGATAGGCTTGGCTTTGAGGTATGTAGAACTTCTGTCTACTTCAGTCAAAAATACCATTTCTGGAATACTGGAGTAATTGGCTGAAAATTACTGTATCTTTAAAAATATTTATATTCCAGATGCTTTCTGGATATTCTTAAGCTGCTGTGGCCTTTTATTTTTTCCCTCTTTAGTAAGAATACTAAATGAAGTAGGTCTCAAATTAGAAATGTGTGGCATTTAATTCTTTGTTCAGCAAGAGTATAAAGCTGTTTGATACATATTGTGGGTGTTCAGAGTAAAACTGTTGTACAGGACTTAGTGTGAATTCTTTTCATGACTCTTCTGTAATAGACTGTAGAGATGCATGCTGTCTGGTGTCAGTAAATCAGTAGTAAAAATAACCATTTTGAAGCACATCTTGTTGCTGTTGCATACATGTTCTCTCATTTTTTGAGTTCTTTGATTGTTAGTAACAAAGCTTATAGGTCCATTCAGTTTCCAAATATAAGGTGACAGTGCTCTTACCTGGTGAGGCAGAGTGTGTACAAAAGATTACATATTAACATTAGCAATTCCATTCTTTCTTGTATTTGGGAGGTTAATGGAAGCTGCAGTTTATCCTATTTTTAGAAAATTGTCTGTATCATCAATCTTTCCAATCAATTTTGAAGCTAATGTTGTTTGAACTACAACAGGCTTGCTGTGCTCGCCAAATCCTAAAATGTCTACTTGTTTTGTACAACAAAACTATTGGCATCTTTTTTGTGAAAAAAGATTGAATAAAAAAGTGTTCTGCAGCCTTGTGTAGTTCTTTCTGCTGGTAAGATTATAACATTCTTGAGTACTCCTGTAGAAAACTTAGTTCAGGGAAAGGGAGAGTTGGAAGGTGGCAGCTGAAAGGTTATGACTGCTAAATATTATAAACCTGAATATTCGATCATCCATATATAATGCTGTTGATTCTTATGAATTTTGCTCTGTAAAGTTTTGTATCAGACTTTACCTAAAATGCATGGCTTCATTTTTTTTGGAACTAATTTCTGCATGTGAAAGGGCTTTGAAGGAGTGTGTGGGTACAAGTCCTATTTTCAGTCAGATGACCAAACCCCTTTTGGGGTTTAAATCTGCTTCTGATTTCTTTTATTACGTTACTACTTTTTTTTTTTTCTAATCTGCTTTAGAGCCTCATAAGTAAGGAAATCCTGCATGGTTGCTTTCAGGTTATTTATCTTGCAGATGAAGATCATGTTTTCTTTTTGAATAGGTCTTTAAAGACGGATTTGAAAAGTAGCTTAGGTTCAGAAGAGCAATCCAAAGATTCCCTGAACATCCATCTGTGTGTTTGAAAGTCTGCAGCCAGCAAAATATTCACTAATGAAGGTAGTCAGGTGCCTGAAATTTTGCTACTGAAAGTGGTTCCAACTGTGCTAATCCTGTGACTTGCATTAGTTAAACTCTCAGGTTTCACAAATGTCTGTCTGTCCCCTCACCTGAATTTCTTGAGGGAACTGGCAAGTAGGTTTGGTCAAACTATATTTTCATCTTGAAGCTCAGCATGTAGCAGCTCAGTCACAGCTACTTTAGTCAAAAACTTCATTATCAAAAAAGAAAGACATGAGTATGGTGGTGTCCACCTTTTATAAACTAGCCTGTTGTTTGGAGCATGTCCAAGATGAGAATATAAAAAGATACTGAACCAAGCATCTGTACTCAAAAAAAATTATTTAAGAGCTTGTGTTTAGAAAGTGATTTAAGTTTATAATACTCAGTTTTGCACAGATGCTTTCAGGATATAAGGTAACCACAAAAGTCCAGAGAGCGTCAGTAATAAAGGTGAACTCCACTCTTCAGCAGTCCCTACTGTCCAATTCAGGCTCTCTCTTCCCATCTCTACTGGTAACTATGGTCCTTGGGCAACTCGAGGAAGCCTTTGAAGTTGTGGTATAAAATAATTTTACACAGTGGTTGTTACTGTATACATCATGGTATTGTCAGTTTGGAAATGAATCCTTTAGATTCTTCTTGGATTTTTTTTTAATGTAACTTGGCTAGAATGTATTTCTAGATGAATAAGCAGAAAGCCTACAGAAAATGTTAGTGAAGTGGGGATAATTTTACATGGCTATGATGATAAAGGAATTTTTTTGTTCAACTTCAAGGATTGACTAACAGTTAAATGATAGTTCTGTAATGGCATTTAGTAAGTTTAGTAATTTTATGAAGCATGTTTTGTGCCAGTGATGACGTTGACATTGTTTGCATAGGCCGTTGGAGTTGTGTAACTAAACTTTTTGGTTTCTGTTTCTAAGCTACTTTTTTCGGTACTGAACCATAAACATTTCTCCCTGACCTGAAATTTTGATCTAAAATTGTCTTGAATTAATAGTTCAAAAGTTTTAGTAGGAAGAAAATAATTGAAGAAAATAATTAAGGTATTGGAGATGAATTTCATGCAGGCATATATCCAAATGTGTCAATTGTAAGAAAAGTAGTCTGTGATGTATCATAAAGATAATCATAACATTAAAACACAGCAGCTGCTTCCTAGGCAGAAGAAAACCTTCAGATTTGTTCGTGATGGCTCCTTGATGGCTTGATGCATGGGCAAATCGGAAGTTTGTATGAGTAGACGATAATAATGCGTAGTTGCTGAATTCTCATCTTGATTAATAGGTCTTTGCTCTCGCGTTTCCCTTCCCTTTCGCCTAATTTAGAAGCACTGAAAACATGGTAAGACTGTATTCGTGCACAAGGGACTGATCAACTTTGAGGGAGTTATCATCTAACTGATGTTGGATAATGATCGGCTGTTGATACAGAGTTGCTATAGATGTTTCTAAAGAGACTGTGATACCATCCTAGCTCATGGCTTTTGCTTGTTTCTTGCACTTTGTCCGTTTGTTGGTTTGTTTGTTTTCTGTGCAGTAACTCATATTCTTAAATGGCATTCTTTATTAAAGAACAAGGAAATCTGAGAGAACAGTAGGAAAAATCTTGTGCTTTCCCAAATAATGAAGCATTGGCATTAGGCAAGCCTTTGTTCTTCACCATTCATTAACTCCTGGTTATTTGTTGGTTGTGATTAGGAAAACTGGCTCAGTAAAAATGACTCACCTTCTCTGTGCTCCAAATAATATTTGTGTTAGAGCTAGTGCTATGTCTTTGTTCTATTTCTGGTATGAGTGCAGAGCACTGATAAGGTTATGGAAGCCTGTAGCTGATGCACAAATTTACACCTGCATAATCGTATATTACAGGCAATAAAAGCAAAATACCACACAGCTTGTATTTTCGATCATGGGTTATATTTGTGTAACTACTAGGAAAAACCAGGATTTCTTTTGCACAAGTTAAATAAACATGACCTGAAAATTTATTTGAAGGTGGGAAATATTTTCTTTCACTCGAGAATGTAATTAATTTTGTTTGAACTAAATGCTATGCTACTGTGATTTCTAATTTCTAATGGGGCATCACATCTACCTCCTATTTCCTGTTACCTGATCTGTTTTTAATACTTTTAATAGTGCCAGACGAAGCCATTAATCACAATGCTGCCCTTTTTGTTCAAAGACAGATATCCTTTGCCTCAGAGTGAGAGGCGATATGAGTCGCAAAGCACTGAAAGTAAATGTGGGAACTGGTATCAGAAGGCTACAACTGGGTGGATTAATATGAAGAGGTGGGGTGATTCAGCTGGGTAAAAAAAGTGCATAACCTTATTCCTTGTTAGTATTAGTGTTGGGTTTGGACCTGCCTCAGGTCAATTCTATTCATCCTCCAGCAGAGCTTTCCTCTGTCCCTTTATTCCTCCCTAAAATGCCTATTGGCAACCAGTTCATGTGTTCATCGAAGCAGTTTTTTCTGGTCCTCTGCCTGTTTCAAGGGTGTCTTTTAGCTGAAATGTTGTATATGTTACAGTGTAATACTTAAAACTGTTAATGTTTTCAAGTGAATGAATAACAAGGTTTGGATATAGAAATTTCTAACTGTGAAGTTTTGGAAATTTAGAAATTGGAGGATTTTAAAAACTTTTAGAAGTTTTGAAGGGTTGAGAGGTGTTGCTTTTTTATTTATTAATGTACTCTACATAGCGTTGTGAAACAAATAGCTCTGTTAGTAGCTGTAGTTTGTTGTATTTTGTTGTGAGCTCCGCCTATGAGGATAACTAGGATAGCTGGAGGAAAACGTATGCCATAAAAGTAGAAGAAATGTCCAAGTTGTGTATATGTTGCAGTTTGTGCACTGCAAAATTGCCTACAGACGGGTGGTTTATTTTGTGTTTGCCATTCATTTAAGGGAATGGGAGGAAAAATAATCTGAGCCTGGTTTAGATATTAGATCAGTCCTTTGAAAATCAGTTTGTGTCAAAAGCAGGGAGGAGGAAGGTGTGCCTGCTGTTCTTATCCTTCTGGAAATCATGGAGCATAATGTGAAAAATCACTCAGGATTGTTATACAAAAACCCCACCTCAAACACTTTTATTATACAAAAACACTAGGGGTTTTTTGGTGCCATTAAAATTACCCTGTGGTCCAGAACTTTGTGCTGTGTTACTACAAGAGATTCTATACTCTTCTGGAATTTTAAAATTAACTATTGTTTCTACGTGTGCATCTTTGTCTTAGCTCTCAGTATTCAACTTGGAAATTAGTTGTGGCACAGTCATCCCCAATTTGTCTTTTAAGAATAATGCTAGTACGCAGAGTATTACTCCAAAGACTGAAGAATGAATAACACTTTGTAGGAAACCTTTAATTTTTGTATCAGATCTTCCAGTCTACTGTTTTAATACTGAGGCACCAAAATTTGTAGCTTTCCTGGACTTTCCCAAAAATGCTTATAGAAGTTCCAGTTTTTTATCAAAATGTTGTTTATTTAAATGAATCTCTATTTTCCTCTGCCTGTATCTTTGCTGCTGCTGTTTTAATGCTAGAGGTGATGGGTTCTTTCTTTTAAAAACCTGGGCCAGATAAGTGAATTGTCCCTGTGGAGCTGGAGTACGTAAGCCTGCATTTATGTCACGTTCTAAATTCAGTCCTAATGACGGATGTGTTGGAAAATAACCAGATTGTGTGTGCCTATTAGCCTCTTCTCTGGGATGGAAAAAAAGATGGTGTGCTAATTATTTTCATGAGCCCTGGAGGGTAAATGAATGAGTGGGCGAAACTGTTAGTGCTTGAGAGTGAAGAAGGCAGTTACTGCGAGAGGAGTTGACGGTCTTAGTGCACCTCTAGATTCTCCTGGCTGCTCTTGGGTTTCTGGTATGCCAGATTTCTCTGTGATGCTGGCCAGATGATATCTAACTTGTGTTTCTCACTGTAATGTTAAATGATGATTGTATAGATTAGTGTTCCTTATCAACAAATATCACTCTATCCTACTCAGTGTTCAATCAAATAGTGTTTTAAAAAATGGTTTGAAATAATATTTATCATCAAACAATAGGATTGTTCCTCTCCTTGAGAAGAGGAAGTCTTTGCTTTACAATTTCATGGCAGTGGATCACTGTCAGACCAGATACATGGGCAGCTATGCTTTCACTGTTAGAAGTGCTATAGTTATTCTTGCAAAATCACCAGAAGAACAGATGAGACCTTATTTAAGTTTTTCCAGCAGCTGAGTTTGCTGGAGAATAAGCAAAGCTAATGTTAAAGAAACCATTCCAAAACGAACAAAAAGCACCCCCCTGCCCCCAACCAACCCAAAAACAAATGCCAAAAATTAATCTGATTGTGCTTTAGAAATCAATTGGGATTTACACTTAATTAAAAAAAAAGTTGCTTTTTTATACAAAAGCTGCCCTCACTGTAGTGTGAAAAATTAGCATAGGCATTCTTCAGTTTGGATTTTTGCAGTAGCTACAGTGTATACTTATTCTTGCAAAATCTCTTCCTTGTTCATTGAAGCTTTCCCCATATTCTTCCAAAGCTGTTTGAATATGTAAGCTGCTGGCATAACAAAGCATCAAGAATCAATCCACTGAGAAAACAGCTTTAATACTGAGCCCAAAGGACTTTATCACAATTCAGGATTTTATACCTAATCAACCAGGCTGTGAGAGGGGATGAGGTATATGGTTTTCCTGGTGTTTCTTGGCAGAATCTTTGGGGAAATTAATAAAAACCCCTCTACTTATGCCTGTTTGATTGAAATTAGTCAGAAATTACCAATCAGTGACTAGGTAACTGTGATGAGCTTTTAGCCTGCTTTATTAATCGCCTTTTGAAGAAAGTAAGTAAATTAAAAAGTACTAAATATTTTGATGCTAGTTTATTAAAATTGGTAAATGAAGCAGTGATGTTCTGTTCATATGGAGTAGATACCTTAATATACTCTTGGAGTAGCTACATTTGTTGTAAGCTACATTGCAATGTAACAAATTGGAATGCATAATTTAAACATTACATATATATATATTATTGTATGCATAAATGTTTTTGCCATTAGTTACATTTCTATCACTCTGACATAATATTAAACAGCTAATTCTGAGTATAATATATACTTTCTAGTATTCTTAGAATCTTTTTCTTTTTCTAAATATGTATTTCATGATTAGTATCACTTGGTCCCCACATGATCATGAAGGTTACTTAAAATAAGCGAGACAGTGTTGCACGTGTTGGTCATGCACTTTCAGCCCATGTGAACTTCTCAGTAGCTGGGAGCACCTGGTAAGAGTTCTTTACAAACAATTGTCAACTTGGTCAGACTTTTTGGTTGTTGGATATTAGGCTGCTTAAAGTGTAAAAACAAAGAAAACCACAAAGCCCAATCAAAACAAAACAAATAAACAAGCCCAAACCCCAAACTAGGCTAATATATTTTAAGCAGTATAGATGTGGGTGTGTAACTGATTAGTTTTTCTGTTTCCACAAATGATTTTTTCAGGATTGGCTTTTTTCTGTTCTGTGAAATTCAGTGTAATTGTAGGTTTGCAGTGTTGTGTAAATGTCAGATAATAAATACTTTCCTAAGAGATGACACCATTTATTCTTTTAATCTAAATCTGGTTTTTTTAAGACCTTTTAACTCCTGAGATTAAAAATAGGATTTAGTCCCCTTCTGTAGCTATTTACCAGTATAAAGCTTTTGCTCTGATAATAGATACAGCATATTACCATTCAATTTATTTAGATAATTTTCTTAATTTATCCCAGAGCTGGAGTGTATTACTCGGTGATACCAAGCTTTGAAGATTAATGCGGATATTTATTCTGTCAGAAGATCATGTGGTTAGATTTCACTTGTTTAAATTTAATATTCTCAAGGGACATGTATGTTATGCCCTTTTGCAAAGTAACTACTCCTTTTTAGATGCAGTACTGTGGCTGCTGCGATCTTGCACACGTAATAAAAAAACCACCTTGTTACTGAAATTTTACACTATCCTGTTTTCCAGTAGCTCCTAGGTTTGACTCTGCAGCGTTTGTATTAAAAAGCTTTTTCATTTCTTTCCTCAAGAAAGTTCAGATGGATGTTTTTGAGATTTTGGGGGCACTTTTACATGTCCTATTAAATATTCAGAATTCTCCTCTGATCTTGACGTATGCCTCTATGTCATTGCAGATGATCATTGAAAATAATTGCAAAAACCAGCGAATGAAGTAGAGAGGTCAGCTTTGTACAAACAGTGTTCAAAGCTCTTAGATTATGAAAGATCAGTATTAGTGGCTCTGTTGCATGGGTCAAAATCGTGTTACTAAAAAATAACTGTGGTGTCACTCCTGAGAAAGAAGGGAATTTTGCAGTTGAAGCACAAGGCTTTACAGTATGTGGGGTTTTTGTTTGGCAGTTCTTTTAAAGGTTGTTTTGAAGTTATTAAAAAATGGAGCACTTCTCCCAAAGCACTGAGTTACTTCTGCAAAGGCTTTCACAGTGTTTTACCAGGACAATATTGTACAAAGCAAGTTTGCTGATTAGAGTAGAGCAATGATGAGAGCTGCTACCACTCTTCCAGGTTTTCAAAACAACTAAATACAGGTGGTGATGATAGGGACTCTGGTCAGTACCACACGGGTCATACTGAAACCTACTACCACTGTCGACTTATTAGCTGTCACTGTCAGAGGTGAGTGGGTGGATCAAGTCAGAAGGCAAACAAAGATTTAAGAATTCAAGACTTTATACTTTTTTTTTTTCTGTCTTACCATCTGTCCAGGTAATTTCTTCCTTACAAAATTTAAGTTGTTCACTTTAATATCCAACTATAATCTGCTGTCCAAAGTCTTTTACTTTGGATTAAGAATTTTTTTATTTTTTCCTGGAGTCAACATAATAAGATGACTTTTAAATAAATAAATAGATCTTAATTTGTACCTGTTTCTTATAAGAGGTACTGAGAGCTGGTCAAGCAATAGAAAGTCATTATCCTCCTAGAGGGAGGAGAAACTAAAGATGTTCTCTGTGGTTAGTGGCCTAGTGCAGTTTGTTATTGATAATTTTAGAGGGATGGATGACAAATAATTCGAAGTCTGCCGTTAACGAAGTATTAAACTACTGAGGATTTTGAAGTGCCCATGTGACTAAAAGCTTTGTGAAGCACAACAGACAATATGTTGAAATGTGAAATTCAAATGCAAAGGTGGAACGCTAATTCATAAAAGAAATCTATTTTTCAAAATGGTAGCAACTTACTTATTTTCACAAAATGTCAAAAAATTACTGTGATTTGATTTTGAAAAGATTTAGGCATCTGTGACAGCAAAAGTTTGCATGCTATAGGAGCTGAACTGAAAGAATTTACATCTTTACAAGAGAAGTGTCTTCTGCCTGTGCAACATCAAACCTACTGGTTTTCAAGTTTCTTTTTTTCTTCAGCTTATGTCTATGTTCTTATGAACCATTAACCTGTAGTAGCTGATTGAAACAGTATTTCAGAAGCTTCAGGGAGGCAAATGGCACTCTTGATGCCTGGAAATATTAAAATTGCTAATTTAAAGCAGATGGAGGTCTAGAATAAGAGCTAAGTTCTGTTCAGGAGTGTCCCTTCTGCTACCGCCTTGTCAAAAATTCAGGTCTTTTTTACTTTTTTTTTTAAGCCTTCAGACAGAATTTCTGCAGTTGCCTCAGTGAACAGTCAATAAACTGGTTAAGAAAGAAACAGTGTTTTCAATAAAAGAAACTTGGACAATGAATGGTTTTTTTTGACCAACATCTTAAGTTACAGCAAAGCTTACTATTGAGGTTGGATGTGTTTCTTCTTTGAAATTTTACTAATAAAGTGCAAAAGAAATTTATGTTCTCTCACCAAATCTCACTTCTGGGGTGGTTTTTTTGTCAGAGGACTATTTTCTTATATAGCTAATATATTTGTTACAGGTAAGTTTTGCTTTGCAGAGTAATTTTTTTTTTTTTTATTTTTTCCCTGGTACAAGTTTGTAAAGAATGATCCTTGCCTACTTTCCTTCCTGAAGAATCTGAAAAACCAGATATAAGGGGTCTCAGTGCAGTCCATCCTTTTCTTCAGGCTATTCACGGTTTTTTTAGTAACCGATATTTCAGTGATGTGAACCAGATGCCCTGTTTCCTTTAGGTTCTGTACCAAAATGTCCTGATTGAGTAAATTAATTTTCTCCTTTATTATAAACTCATAGAGATGAAAAGAGAATGTAAAATGATTTCAAATATAAATGTGTGCCCAAAGAAGAAAGAACAAAGGTATTCTTTTTCTTGGACCTAGAGTCATCTGGGCTTTGGGCTGGTTACGGGCATTACTTAAAGAAACTACAAGCTATTTCCATTTATGGCCACTACATACCATTAAGAATACAGGAGAATAGCCTATATTTGCTGAATGTTGCTGAAAGGTGTTCTTGTACATTAACTATTAGACCATTTGTTTGGAACTACTCCGGATTCTTTAGTTGTAAGAATTGAAAAATCAGAGTAATTCCAATTGGAAGGGACCTCAGGAGGTCTGTAGTCCAACCTCCTGCTCAAAGCAGGATCATCCATGAGATTATACCAAGTTACTCTGTGCTTTATCCATTTGGGCCCTGAAAAACTTCCAAGGATGAAGACTCTGCAACCTCAACTTTCATTTTTTTAAAGATGACCAATGGTTGTTGACCTGAATGGATCTCAAAGCCTGTCTTGGAAACAGTATTTTCATCAATGATTTGGTATATCAAATAGATTCAGTGATCTAAACAGGTCTGAACTATCCTGGAATAGTGAAAGAAAAAATGAGGTAATTTTAAGGAGAAAACCTATAAGTTTAGGATTAGGTTTCTGTCTTCCAGTGTCTGCAGGAACACAGAACTTGGCTAGAAGTAGAAGGCTCTTTCCAGTTGGCTCTTTCCACATATTCTTGTCCCCTGAAAGAATATGTGCATGATCTGATGGGTTCTCCAGTTTTTTTTTTCTTTCCGACTATATACTGCCAATATGTCTGGTTCCGTAGAGAGTTGGGTTTTTTTTCCCCAGAAGTTATTCCAGGCTTAGCATATCATGCATCAGAGCAACCTGTGCTACCAACTTGTGGTCTAGGTTTGTATGAATAAGGCTCAGCCAGGAGCCTCTAGAATGCAGAAATGAAGGGAAGAATTTAGTCTTCTGACCTGTGTTTTCCTTTATTTTCTGAAGTAGTTGATGAACCAGATTTGTGTCCTGGGCAAATGACTCGGGCTTTTAAGCATACTAAGATTTGAATTTGACTACTCATGTAAAACATGAGGTTGATCCAACTCTTGCTGGGCATAATTGCACAGTAAATGCAGGTACTTAACTTTTATGGCACGAACTCACCTCTGGGAATGGAAGTACAACAAGAGAGTGATTAGAAATACTAAATGCTTTGCAGCATGATATCCTGTTATTATATTCACTAAAAAGAAATCATGTGGTGTATGACTCAGTCAAGAAGTATCGGTTACCGCCAAGAAAACAGATATCCAAGAAATGTATTTCTTCTTCCTGCTGTAAAGAGATGAGATGGCAGAAGTGATGCTCTTACAGGATTATGCCTGAGATAGGTAATCTTGATACGCAGTGTATGTTTTAGGCCCACAGTAACTGTAAGCAGTCATACATTGTTTAAACATTTAGCAGCAAAAGGGTCACTTTCTCTGAATCACAGAAAGATCTGCGTAGTACACTTAATACAGCTTCTCTGGTACTTAAGGAAAAATATAAGTATTACTTACAAGTGCATCTGAAAGTTCTTTTATTGTTGCAGGTTATTTTAGTATCTGCTAACAAGCTGACTCGATATATAGAACCATGCCAACTAACAGAAGATTTTGGAGGAACTCTCACCTACGATCACATGGATTGGTTGAATAAGAGGCTGGTTAGTTTGCAAGGTTTTTTTCAAAGTATTTCATTCTTGAGCCATGACTTTTTATTTATGTCAGAGCTGTTAAATGTGTAGAAATTGTCATGTATGTAGTAGTGCAGTACAAATGCATCAATAGTCTTATGATGGTAATTAACACTGGATTTGCTCAAGGGATGATAGAGGTAATGTGATCAATTTGTTGATCCAACAAGTTCCTTAAGGAAGCTGTCTTGCATACTCTCACTCTAGAAAAGCCTCAGTGTATGGTGTAGTTGCAACAAAGGCAAATTGGCTGCTGATAGGAGAAATCCAAAACAACGAGGAAATACTCGGACTCTGCAGATCCTGAGGTTTTCACTTAGGCCTTGGTTCCTATGGACTGAGAGCTAAGTTTCAAGCTGTTCTGCACCAAAACCTCTGTCAGTGCAGTTTCCCCAGTAGATGCAGGGATGCAGTAAATGTCTAGGAGCAAGTACCACTCCTAAGTCATTAATAGACACAAATTGTTTAGGCAGCTGTTAATGTGCATAGCACTCCAGAATGTTTTTAATCTGTTCTTCATTGATACTTGTTTTCCAGCTACTTAAATTGAATTTTCAAAGAAATATTTAATATTCAGTGAAACAATGTGTTCCTTTCCTGTGTAATCTGTTCTTAAAATGTGTATCTCCATCTAGAATCTCCAGGTGGGACAGGGAATACTCCACAGTGTGTCCCAGCTGCCTTCAAGCATGCCCTGCAGCCAATCTCACAACAATACTTCCCCCTCAAGAAATTTGAGGGCTTACACCATGTGTACCATGTTTCTTTTTTGCTTAATCTCAGCAATTTGTGTATTCAGACCCAAGGGAAGAGACACCATCATCTGCTATGCAGTTTTTTTTTCTACTGGTCTTTGCATTGCCTTTATGTGTGTGTGGATTAGGGCAAGGCAGCCTTTTTCTTCTCTGCCTGAAACTGAGTGTCTGGACACAGAGGAGGGAAGGCAAATCTAATATTTTCATTTTCCTTAATTTTTATCTGGTATATACAAATCTGGCTTCTACTTTTTGAGATTTTTAATTTTATTTTTCAATTTTATTAATTCCTGCATTCATAAAATTCGTAGAGACAGTACTTCCAGACTAGCTGGGAATTTTGATTTATATTTGGTTCAGACTACAATTGAAGATTTCTTTCTTCTGTGTTCTCTTGTCTTGTTTCACTTGTTTTTTATATTAATGAAGAACCTCTTCCTTTGCAACTCCTAAATTCTGAAACTGGGCAAGAGGGCAGAAGGGTTAAGGTACTAACCAGAAAACAGTTTACAACTGTTTGTGCTTTTAATTCTATGGATTTTTTTCTTTTTTTGGTAACAACTGAATTTAGCATGTATTTTATAAACCACTTTCTTATAAATTGTCTTTTAAGAGCTGTCCATCTCATCTCCTTTTTCCCTGAAAAACATGTAGTCCTACGTAGGTTAAGGAAGGTTCGTCTGCAGGATATTGATCAATAGTTTATTAACACCAGAATTTTCACCGATGCCTTCAATACTGCCACTTATATAATTAAGACTTCTTAAATTAAGACTCGTCTCTTATTTAGGTATTTGAAAAGTTCACTAAAGAATCAACATCCTTACTGGATGAGCTTGCTCTAATTAACAATGGAAGCGATAAAGGAACTCAACAAGAAAAAGAGAGGTCTGTGGTTTGCTTTTTTAAATCAATAATTTTGTATTATATAATTTCATTGCAAATACAAACAATATTGAAAATATGATACGCCTTAAGTATTTTGAAATTTGTGGAGAAATTCTGAGATCTCATAATGTACACTACAAAATTAATCAGTACGTGTATAGATGGATGCTCATATTGACTACATGCAGCTGTATGGTGCTGCTGTAATGCAAATCATTAATTATATGTGTGCTACTGTAAGTGATTATTATTAAGTTTATTATTATTAATAATATGTTTGTTACTTTATTCAAGATCAATAGATTTGAACTTCCTTCCATCAGTTGATCCTGAGACAGTACTGCAGACAGGTATAGTAAGTTGAAAAGCTATACTGTTGGTCAATAAAGTAAAATTATTCATTCTTAAGCTCCAAGTAAAAGCACAGAATGCACAGTAGTTGTTATCACAATGCAGCGAGCTTATAAATTAATATCACTTTTGTTTGGTTAAAAAGAAGTGATGTAAACAAATAAATGGTAGAGCTCCAAATGTGTATTTTTAAGAACAGTTTTTAGCAATCTTGATAACGTATTTACAGTGTTGCCATAATTAATGTGTTTAAATATGAAAATATATAGTTTCTAGATGATTTCAATATGCTGGCCTTGCAGAATGAATTCATCTCAGTAGCCACCAAATGGTTAGAATACAGGTAGCATTTTCCAACACAGTTCTGATAATTTGCACCGGCCTAGTTCTGAGTTGACTACAAAAGTAAAGTATACAGTCTTCTGACTCTTTGCTGCTTAGACTCTGCCTTTGACAATTTGAGGTTCTTTGAAATGGTTTTCTTTATGGTGGATTTCCTCTTGTCAACAAAGTATAATAGGCTGTTGATTTAGACTAGAAATTTGCTTTAAGATTTGTGCCTTTGTAAAATAAGAAGTAATGCTTAGTGTTAACGTGATCAGATTTTGAGTGCTCAGAAGCTGTATCTTACAGCCTCCTACAAACTGATGTGTGGATTGCATGTAATATTTGCCACAGAGAGCTGCTGTCACTAGATTTTAGTCTAATGGTGTATCCTTCTCTAATGGTAAGACTTTTGGACAAAACAACACTTCAGTTTTGGTAACCAGATGGCTCCCAAGAGCGTTAGTTTATATGCATTTTCCGTTTTCTTAATTATGGCATAATTAAATTTTTTTTGAGCTATGAAGTTTATTAACTTTCATTAAACCATGGGAGTTCCTAAGAGGCAACCTTTATTAGATTCACTGTATTGAAAGTTTGAGAAGAAAAAATTAAACTCTCCCCAATTAAACTTTCCTGTCTCTTAAGGGTAAATATGAACAAACTGAGGTTTTAGATAAAAGCTGTATCTTCCATAGTTACAAGTACTCTTGCTTTCACAAGGTTCAAATCCACATACGTAGTTTTTAGAATTTGATAAGGATCTAGTTTAAAAAATGTTTCTACCTTGAAAATATTAATCCTTTACTGCTGAAACAATACAATAAAAGTTCAAAATTATCCCAGTAGAACTATGACTTGTAAAAGCCTTTAAAACTGTTTGCCCTGCAGCTGGGCAGTGCTCTGCATGAAATGATCTCATTAAATGTGCCCTATGCATGAAAGATCATTAGCTGCAAAAACGTACCACCAGGTGGTCTAAAAGCAGGCATGCTTACTAATAATTTCTGTGCTTGTTTTTTTGAATCTAAATTAACCACATGTTTATATGTATTCTTACAGGTCATGAATTACTATCTGAGTTACAACAGCGTCGATTCAATGGTTCAGATGGAGGGGTATCCTGGTCTCCAATGGATGATGAACTACTTGCTCAGCCACAGGTCATGAAGCTATTGGACTCGCTCAGAGAACAATATACCCGCTACCAGGAAGTTTGCAGACAACGTAGCAAGCGCACGCAACTAGAGGAGATTCAACAGAAGGTAATGCAGGTAAGCTTGGAGTTGCTCTTGAATACTGTGAGGCGGAGGTATAAGCTAAAGTCCCAACTGTGTTTCCTGCAAAACTAAGAGGTGAGAACTTCATGCCTCCTTTCATTCCTCAAACTGCAATGTGCTAGTTTCACTTGATGGTCTACACTGTGGCTACCACAGTGACTTTCTAAAGGCTATTCTGGTATGTGGAGGTGGCCTATTGTCGTCATGCTGAGGAACCTCCTTGTTGTCCCTTTGTTGTGTACTGTGGCAGCATACTGCTACATTGTCAGAGGGTCAAATACCTGACCTGTTAGCAAAGAGAACATTCACAGATGAGACGTGTTTGACTGTAATTTTGCTTGAGAGTTGGAAACCTTCCCCTGCCCATGTTGTTTTAAGTTCCTGTTACTGAAGATAAACCATTACTTAGTCCTTTACTTGTAAAATGCTTGGTGTTTTAACAAAGTTAGTGATTAAACTCCCTCTATATCAAGGCTACATTGACCAGAATTAATATAAATCTTCCTAATCAATCATGTGTTAAAGGTCATAATGAATTGGTTTGGTCCTTTGGAAACAGGCATGTAATTAGCACTTTCAACATTTTCTCAGCACAGTCTTAGTAGAGAAAATCAAGGAAATTGAATTAATTTATTCTTCTTGTGTTAATTACTTGAAATTAGATTTATATGTTTTTAAGCTTCTGTATCGTTTGAATATGCATAAAATGGAATAGATACTGCTTTTAACCTTTCAACATTGACGTTTCTAATGCATGAAGAGTGTAAATCAAGTAGTTGCACTTCACAGAATTCCAGGTATGGGTAAAGATAAAAACTAATCAATCTCGTTATTTCTAGCAATGAAAATATAAATCTACTGAGGAAATAACCTTCCCTTATATAGTCATTTAGATTATTGTAAAAATATAAAAAGTAAATGTCATCTTTTGATATTTTGAGCTGGAAATAAAAATATGTAAGAGACTAAAATAGTACTATATAATACTTATTAGCAGAGCTGTGGGCATAATCAGGTAAGATTTTTTTTTTTTCCTGTGTGAAAGTTCTTGTGGTTGAACAAGATGTGCTGATTGAAATAGTTTGGCAAACTGATACTGTTAATGCATTTAAATCGATTTGTTTACTGGGGCATCAGCCTCAATTTACAATATTTGTATTGTATCCTGTATGGTATGTACAAATACAAATATCTGTAATAGTTATTCTTTTGCTCTGTCTGTACTACAGATGTTGCATAGTAAGTGAACTGAGTCTCACTACACAGGAAGAATGTGTTTCGCTGTTTTACTGAGCTAATCAGTTTTTTAAAGTGCCTTTAAAAGCTCTCTTAGTGGCATACAAATGTATGGGAAAAATCTTGCTAAATGTGGAAATTGATTTAATTTCCTTTAATTCCAAAATTAGGCTAACGGAGAAAAGAAAGAAGATAATGATGGTCTGGAGGAAACAGATAGAGGCCAAATGCCATGGATTATTTTTTTTATTCCCAAAACAAACAGAAGTTACAGTACAACAGGGTTGCAGTATTTTCAGTTGGAATGGGTGTGGGGGGTTTTGTGTATTTTTTTCCCTTTCAGTGTTTTGATTTCCTGCTAGCTTTCATTACAATTACATTCCTATTTCATTCTTTGTATAGGTCCTTATGTTGCTAACTACTCCTGGCTTGCTTTTGTGTTTCTGCTTCCTCTTCACTATTTGCTGCTTCTGCTTACTGTGAACTGCTTAGTTCTAACTTCTGTCTCAAAACCCTCTTACTAATAACCACCTCTATTCCCTTGTGTCTTCATTATCCTCCCTTCTCTTTTTAACCACCACTCTTTCTTCATCTTCAACTCCATAGTTTTGTTTCCCTTTCCTTTGTCTTTTGTTCTGCAGTGTAAAGAAGGTAATGATTTCTAGATGTTTTCTGATGAGCAGTTCTACTAAACAGACTGCTGATGAGCAGCTCTGTGTGTTGTGATAAATTCTAACTTTGTCCCTCCTTAGGCAGAAGTGTTAGTTACTATTTTTTTTCTAATCATAATTCACAAAAAAATAATGCTGAGCCTTGCAGTAGTCTAATCACTAATCATTTAAAATACATTCTTTCTGTAGGTCCCCTAGTGACTCTTCTCTCCTCAGATCCAAGTATCTGTAATACCAGAATGGCCATGTGCTAAGCTAAGCAGTTTCAGAGTCAATGCAGTAGTTGCTGGAAACTTATAATGGGGCGGTGGTCTTGGACAGAGAGGGCACTGCTAAGCAGTTATCTTACTGTTTCAGACTCACGAGAACTGTCATTTTCCATGTGTGTTTTCCAGGCCACATTGAGGTTACAGGGGGACATCTGGATGCCTTCACTTCTAGGTCCATTCTGTATTTAACCAGCAACAGCTGTATAGAGGTGCTGAGCAAAACAGGAAATTTCTCTTTAAACAAAAAGAACCTATAACTGTAGAGTCTTAATTTGCCCTAGAAATTTTAAAAGCAAGAAAAATCCAGGATGGTTTTGAAGCAAAGAATATATACTCTGGAACAGTGCTTCTTATGCGGGGGGATGGAGGGGGAAGAGAAGTGGGGGTACAAAGACACAGACATGATGACTAAGGAGTATAGTGAATGACCTTCCGTATTGGTGATGGTCATTCTTGATTACTGTTGCAATGTAGCCTACCAGCATTAGGAAAATGGTCTGATTAATCCCTTTTTCATTTGTCTTCACAGTTATGGTGTTACATTGTGTATTGTATTATATTTCCTGAAAAACTGTCTGTAGCTGTTCTGTCGTCTTTGTTTAAACAGAAGTCACAATAAAGAGAGGAAGTTGGCTTCCTATGCTTTTCCATTAAGGTTCAGAATGTGAGGGTATTCCTGCATTTCCTTACTTCAGGGCTCCAGTAGTAGGTGACTTTTGCATTAGATTTCATCAAGGTGGTCTCTGTTTTCTAGATATTTTTAAAATTATCATAAAATTTTGCCATAGATATCATCTGGTAATTCAGATGTGCATAAAGAAACAAAAAATTGAGATACTCTGCTTTGCTTTGAATAATATTAACATAAAATGAGAGTGTTTCAGAATAGCAATAATAGTAGTAACAACAGTAATAAAAGAAGTGAAATAATGTAGACCAGAACCACATAAAGATTTCTGCAAAGACAGGTTCCATGAGATATGGCCATTAAGGCTTTTTGAGAAGCTTCTGTTATTTCAGTAGAGCAAGTTGGAAGACATAAAATACTAAGTTATGTAAATTTTATTTTGGAAAAGTGCATATAATGTACTTGAGTGTTAATATATTCAGCAAAATAAGGAGAAAACTCTCAGGTGTGAGGGTGAATACAGCTATGCATTGTAATTCTCTTAGGCAAAAAAGATTTCTTGTTTGAACTTGAGAGTTCCATTATCAAGAAAATTGTGTTTTAAACTTTTATTGACAGAGAGATGAAATTACAAGTGTGCGTGTGACAGATCTTCTGCTAGCAGACTAAGGTTAATGAAAAGTAATTTCTACTTAAAGCTTTTGAAGTGTGAATGAATTCAACAAGACTTTTACAGATCCTAAAATGATTTTTTTTTTCTTTTCATAAATGTATCCTTCCTTTGAAATATTTCTGCCTATGTTACAACATTCTTTTTATACCAGTTTTCATGTAATTGATTTGCTATTTTGTTTTCGTTATCTTTATCTTATTGACAGGTAGTCAATTGGCTTGAAGGACCTGGATCAGAACAGCTAAGAACCCAGTGGGGAATAGGTGATTCAATCAGAGCTTCACAAGCTTTGCAACAGAAACATGAAGAGATTGAGAGTCAGCACAGTGTGAGACTTCCCATACCCTTTTCCAGTAGCAAAACGGTTCTATGTAAATGTAGTTATGAGCAATGTATCTTGGTTATGAGTATCTAGGAATTTTGCATAGTGCATGATTTTATGGGTTACAGAGTAAAGCATGTACATGTAATGAACATACTACTTATTTTGTTTTCCAGTGTAGAAAATTATTGATCTCTATTATTTTCTTTGTTTTTATGTTACAGTTCTTAAATTTTCATGTTGAGTAGGAGGAGTAAATTTCCTTTTTCCTCCCTGCCAAAATTGCTGAGAAGTTCTGTACTTCTCAGATGAATAAGTTAATATTTTTGTCTTGATTAAGCTACACTTACCAGTAGCTGAATCTGGCTTAACACTTTCATTGATCAAGACTTAAGATATAGTTTGTGTTCATAACGAAATCTTGGAGACTGTTTGGTAACTATACTGACTTGATGCCTTTGCTTCTAATTCTGAAGACTTCCTAAGTTTCAGTAGAATTTTGTCTTTCTGTCAGATGCTTAACTGTAATTTGGATATGAATACTCAGTGTTCCCACAGGGAGTATTGCGCACAGTGCTTTTCCTCTTTTCTGACTTTCCTTGATGTAGATGTTGGCAATTCTGTCCACTTTTCCTAAGTTCCCTTTACAGTCATAGCGAAGAAAATAGTCACTGGGTTATAGTTTTTCTGACGTAATTTAGAAAAAAGGCTCAACTTGAACCTTTAGTCTGAGTAACATTGTGCTCTAGATTACATTGGTTCTATTGACTACATCTCTACTGTGTACAGTTGCCTTCCTCAGAGGCAGCAGTGTGTGTTGTAGGTGTCTGTGTTTGGTCAAGTGAATCCCATCTCCTCTGAATTCTCATTACTTTAAACTCTGTGTTCTACTCAGAAAACCATTACTTTCTGCTGCAGTTAAAATCCCAATTGGAAAGAAACAAATTAAAAATCCCCTGCCTACTTTATTGACAAAAATAATTCTGAGTATCTTTCAGTCATATTAGCACTTCAAACTGAAAAGATAGAATAGGATTTAATATACTTTGTTCTCACTTGGATACCTATAACAGAGAACTATGCTTTTGCCAAGGCTAAATACAGTTTTTGAAATCGTTGAAATCCCACTGAAGTTTGCACGCTGGCCTACAGCTTGTGCATTGCTAAAGCACTGACAAGATAGAGCGCTTCTTGGTTCTCAGGTGCTGTCAGGACTTTGTAGAAACAGCCAGTCAGGGAAGTTATTTTTAATTTTATACCAAAAGAAATGGCCAACCCAAAATTTAGATGCCTGTTTATAAATTAAAACAGTTTTTTGATGATGGCAGTGGAAAAAATGTGCTTTGACTTTTTCTTTGTTGGTTTTAAGCATAATAGCTGAGTCTACTCTTCATCTTTAATTATTTTCCTATTTTTTTCTCTCCTAATAATTAAATTGACAGCTTGTATGCTTTCCTTCTTTCATAATCTCCTATTTATTGTTGATTGTATTGCTTCTGTTTTGAAGATACTCGCAAAAATGTTAAATTTGCTTTAAAGATAGGCATTTTTACTTAAGTTTACTCTGAAGTGAAAAAATAAGTTTCTTAGTGTATTTTTTGTTTCAATTTGTTTCTTGTTTTTTTTGGGGGGAAGAGATTTTTGGGGGTTTTTTTGTTTAGTTTTTTTCTGAGGGGGATAACTTTTCTATTTTATTTATGAGCAGTATACTAGAACTGCTGTTTTTGAGCAAATATTGGCCTTTTCTCCATGGTTTTGAGCTGTCACGTACAGCTGTGCCTAACTTCTCAGAAACACATTCTATATCTGGTTTGCTGGTATCTTAATTTCACTGATAGCTTGACCAAAATCAATTACTGCAACTGTTTGACTTAATTTCATGCTAAAACTAAAAACTCAAAATTAATAATATAGATTTTTTTGTTTGATTTCTCATATTATAGTTGGCTTGTCACACTCAGCTGTTCAGTGTCAAAGGTAATAACAAGAGTTTTGTTGTGTAAACTGAGTTTACTGAACTCTGTTGTACATGTGTGACAGTGGAAGAAGTTTCCATATTGTGTCATCTTAGTTGCCCCTTTTGGGGTAGGTGAGGGATTTATTCTGCTCTTAAGTTTTTGGTTGATTGCTAATTTAACTTCGTCATTACTTTTTTCCCCCCTTCTTGTATCATTTCATGCTGTTTCTTCCTGTGAGCAGATGGTAGAGGTGGCTTTGGGTAAAAAGAAAAAGATATATAGTTATACTATATACTTTGTATGCTTTGTAAATATATGATTCAAAAGCCAAAGGCATAATTTTTAGAAATTGCAAACATCCCAATTAGGAACATGACAATACGAATTGAATCAGATATTTTAGGCCAATAGATGGTGCTATTCCGTAGCATTAGAAATGCATAGGTCTTTTGAAGGTCACTTTACAGGAGGCCAAACTAAAAGCTGCTGAGCAAACATGTTTTGCTTTACAGGCATCTCAGTCTTACAAGATGCGAATGCGGTCTTGATGTATTAAGCTTTTAAATGTCTGAGTTGTTGAATATTTGAACTGTTTTGTTTTCCAATTACACCACTATAACAGTAGAACTAAATCCTTTGTATATATTCAGTAATCAAAGCATTTCAAAACCAAATCTACGCATTTTGAACTGAGTAGTCTAAAGCTTTCCTTAAAAAAGAAATGAGGATCATTTTGAAGTTTCCTTACATGGGTACTCTGTTTTATTCAGAAGATAGAGGCTACTTCCATTTTGTCAACAGTAATATTTTTTTCCTAAATGTTTTAAGAAAATAATTGCTGGTTTCAATCATGTAACACCTAGATAGTCTTATGAACTGCTTTTTGTTACAGCCTACCACTTGGCAAAAGGTCTTTTGTTTAAGTAGAGCACTACAGACATGCAAGCATTAGAAATTTGTTTAAAAATAGTGGAATTCCTCTGTTGGTTCAGTGAAGTAGTTTGAACAGAAGTTTGTGCTGGGAGCTAGTAGCCATGTCTTGCAATATTCCTTCTACACCATTTTTTTCATACTACAATACATACATTAAAATGTACTAAGTGCTTTTTGAGTTGATTTGAAATTAGGAATGCTTTTTTCTCCTGTATGAGATTTCATAATTATAGTGTAAGTTGTAATAAGTTTTTTTTAATCTGTTTATTTATTAGTTTGCACTTAGATGTAAACCATGTTAAGATAAACAGAATTCTGTTTGGAATTTTAATGCTTAATTTTCTTGTGTTTGTAGGAGTGGTTTGCTGTTTATGTTGAGCTTAATCAGCAGATAGCAGCCCTTCTAAATGCAGGGGATGAGGAGGACCTTGTGGAATTGAAAGCATTGCAGCAACAGCTGAGTGATGTGTGTTACCGGCAGGCCAGTCAGCTGGAATTCAGGCAGAATCTATTACAAGCAGCACTTGAATTCCACAGCGTTGCTCAGGATGTAAGTTTTTCTCTTTAACTTTTCGTAGACTCACCTGTCAACATATTATTCCCTTAGTTTTATAAATGCTGAATACATTTGAAAAAAATTAGGGGAGTGGGGGGACATAAAATGTCATTTGGAAAATGTAGTAAGTCTTCATTTACTATAATTGAAACACTGAGAAGATGGACTTCCCTTTTTTTAGAAGGGAAATGCTTTGTAATATGTCTTACATTTCAATAGCATTTGAAATAAAATTGATACTAGTTTAAAAAGTTGTGCTTTTTCCCCCCCTCTAATTTTTTTAATTATTGGCATATGCATTAATTGAACTGCAATTTGGTTTCATATATTTTTTTTTAATTGGCATATATTCCTTTCCTAGACTTTTCTAAAAAAAAATAAAGACAAGAAATAAAAAAAAATTGGCTTCCGCCCCTCCCACCACCCAGGGATGTGTGCCCTTTGAATTTTATAGGCAGATGGTTTGTTTATCTTTCATCTTGACTTTCATTTCCTATCGATGCAAAGAGAAATGTGTAAAACAACAGATTTAAAAACATTTAGAAGAAAATTGCAGATCCAACCATCTGAAGCTCAAAACTTTATTTTAAATATCAATATTTTTTTCATTTTAGTTGTCTCAGCAATTAGATGGCTTACTAGGAATGTTGTGTGTAGATGTAGCACCAGCAGATGGAGCATCAATTCAACAAACTTTAAAACTACTGGAAGAGAAATTGAAAAGTGTTGGTAAGTAAAATATTTCTGCATTTTAGATACACATATTCTAATGAATGCATTACAGGAAATAAACCAGTAATCCCACCTTCTTTTAAAAAAGATGGCAGAAAAACATCTGTCTCTTCTGATTCTTAGCCAAGTAATGCTCCACCTTTGACTTGCTTATGCTATCTACTGCATAGTAGTTCTGCCTGGGGAAAATGATCTGGAAAATCTTTCTTTTAACTGTTTTGCATGTAATATATATTTGTTATATACCATTATCAATCTGTAAACAACCTTTTTTTCCACACTAATCATCCTCAGTATCTTGGGAATATAGTGCTTAGATGTTAATTTTACATCTAGAATTGACCTCTTGATGATTAAGAATATTATCCACTCAGTTTTAAAATGCTTGTATGGAGTATTTTGCAGTAGCTTTAAATGTATGTTAATAACTGACAAATCTGACGTCGTTACACTGTCAAGCATATACAATAGAATATTTCAGTTGGAAGGAACCTATAGTGATCATCTAGTCCAGTATGTTGTAGGAGAAAGAGCTCTGAAGCAAAATCATGCTAGAATATGTTAGAAGTAGTTATGATTGGAATACAACAGTTTGCATAAACTAGGTATTTCTTTAGGAAAACAGACAGTAGAGCTGCCAAATGGTACATATAGCAGCAGATTCTAAGGGTTGGCATATTTCTGTATAGAAAAATGTATCAGCCGTGTGAGATGTGTTATAAAGTAGTAACTTCTGCCAGCTGTGGAAGAACATTTATGTTACAACTGCTTAGCAGTGATAAATATTTTAGCTGTTGTGCAACTGTGTGAATGAAAGACATTAATTAGCTATTTATATGCTGAAAAGTTAATACTAACTGTCAGCTTTTATTCCTTTTCTTGTTATCTCCTAGGTCATAAAATAGCAAAGCCTTAGCTCTTTGTTAATATAGACAAATGCTCACTTGAACTTAAAATTTGGAAAGGGCAGCGAAAGACAGATAGTAATGTTCTTTTCGCTTTCCAGCCTTCCATCTCAGGTTCTGTTGCATTTCATCTCTCTTTTGGGGGGAAAAAAAGCCAAACAAATTTATAGTAGCAACTACAGACTTCTTGTGTTCTTGGGGGAGGGGGGTTTGGTGTTTTGGTTGGTTGGTTTTTTTTTGTTGTTTGTTTGTTGTTGTTGTTTTCTTCTTTAGACTTAGGCTTGCAAGGCTTGCGTGAGAAAGGTCAAAGTCTTCTTGATCAGATATCTAATCAGGCATCCTGGGCCTATGGAAAAGATGTGACCATTGAGAACAAAGAAAACGTGGACCATATCCAAGGAGTGATGGAAGATATGCAGCTTAGAAAACAAAGGTAATATCAACAGTTCTAGACATTAAGATTTTTGTGTGCCAGTAGGTGACTATATACTTTTTTTTTCAAATACATATTTATGTATTTTTTTTGAAAAGAGACCATTTTGCTTTATCTTCACTTAAGGGATATACTAAGCTGTCATTTGTATTTTGGTTTATTTAAATAGTACAGAAGCTTCCCTGCCTAATCTGTTGTAGCATATTCCTAAATCCAAGTACCTTTTCTATTTCAGTACTGGATGGAGTATGTGAGTGCTTTCCTGTACTTGTAAATGCTCAAGAATTATGTATTCCTTTTATATGGAGTTAGGGAACGGATGAAAGAGGCGTCTTTTATACATGAGCATTTTGAAATGGAAGGTATACTAAGGCTATAGTAGTGGTGATGACTCTAAAATTTTGTCTTAATTATGTACAGGCTTGTTTAATCTCTTCTTTTTCACAACTTCTACGCTTTGAGCATGGCATTTTCTCTCCTAAAGATAGGAAGAAAGATGAGCTGGTGTCAAGGAGACAGGGTACAAAATGGAGGCACGGAGTTCAGTTCCAAAATGTGGGGGTTTTGTGAGTTTTGAAAAAAGGTATGGTGGGGACCAAAGTTGTAGTAGGGAAAAATACTGGGGACGGTTGAATTTGCAAGAAGGATGGATTTTGTAATCATCTTCCTCCAAGCCTTTCCTTGATGATTTTTTGTTAAAGATGTAGTAGTACTGGATTGGTTATAGTACTGCATTTTTTCTGCTCAAGAGAGTGAAAGAGTCGAATGGTGTTGCTCATTACTACTGGTGCAACCCTGAGACAATACAGCACTCTCCATAGAAAGTGCCTGAACTTTGAGGGCAATGGCTGAACAAAAAGGTCCCTCTAGGGAAGAACAAGGTTTAACGAGCATCCAGTTGCTCATTTTAGGAATTAATTCTACCTCTCACTGCTCACAAATTGTTTTCTTAGGAAGCTTAGTGTAAGAAACCATGTGTCTTGATAATGCTTAGAAATGGTATTGTTTTAAGTATGTCCTCTGAATCCTATTTAATTGAGCAGCACTTGTGTTTAGAAGGCCAACTGCAAAGAGCTGTAGAGGAACATGTGTTACTGTGAAATAAAATGACAGTTGGAATTCGGGACTGAGAAGAGAAATGCTCATGGGAGAAGGAAGAGCTTGATATACGTAGTAATGGACTCTGAACCAGCTGTTAAAAATAAACGTTGGAAAACTTCTGCAAAAACTGCTTTAATGCTCAATCATAGTGTGAGAAGCAACTAGAATGCTACAAATTATTAGGAAAGGAATAGAAAACTATAAGAAAAATGTCCTTGTGTCACTGTAGAGATTTGTAGTCCATTTGTGTTTTCAGTGTTACGTAGTTCTGGTCCCCATTCTCAGAAGGGATGTAGAACTGTGGGAAGTCAGTTAGAGGATCACAAAGTAAAGAAAATGCTCAGATAAAGGTATGAAGCAGCTTTTCAAATTATAAATGATTACACAACGTGTTTCAGTGTGGATGAGACAAAAAGGTATGAAGAGGACTGCTATCTCTTGGTAGCATTTAATAGTAATTTTCTCAACACTTCTTCCCCCCACCCCCTACCCCAATTGTGTGTTAATTTGTATACACCTCTAGTATAATGTTTGTTTCTAGGGGCATTTTGCTCTTTAGTTATGCTTTTAGAACCCATAAACTGCTTTTCTGCGTTACTAGAGCAACAAATTTCTTTTCTGTAAGCATCACAGCACTGCAGGACAAGTAACAAAATGCAGCATGCTAACACACTGTTCTTTGGAAGTGCTTATGTTTGCATCCAGTTTGAAAAAAATGGATCTGTGCATACCATCTTTTGCATTCATTTATACTGCTAACTGTTGTTGATGCTAGCAATTCCATTTGCACTGGACAGGAGCCTGAATCTTGCTGTCTACTTAGTAGGCTCTGAAATTTAAATGGAAAGGTCATTCTGCTGAATGTATTAGCTTAGCTCTCACTGTGGAAAGAAAAAAACTTTCAAAATGCTGATTAGAGAGAGAGAACTGCAAAATGTGCTTAATTTAGAAGAGAAATAGAAATAGTTATTATATGAATTAGATTTTGAAATACTTCCTGACAAATTATAACAAAGGACATTGTAATATAAGGGTTCAATTACTACATTATTTAGTTAGCTAAAAAGAAAAATGGAAAGATGTATTAACATGTTTTAAACAGTTCTCATTTTATTCACCAAGAAAACTTTGCTACCAGCTCACAGTACGTTTCAGAATTATGCTAGGTTTAAGCCAGCTTTCACCTAGACTTCAGTAGAACAAAGTCTGTCTCAGCCATGTAAGCCTCTGTGTGGCCTGGAAATCTTAACTAGTGTAACAAGGTAAGGAATCTGCAATGCAGCTAGAGAGCCTTGTAGCTACTGCTGGTATTACTATCTATAGCGTGGCCATATTTGGAGTCTTGGGGATCATGATTTCAGTGGGTTGTCGTGCTCAGTTCTATTTACTGCATGTTTCTTATTGTTATGCAAGGCATTACATATTTTGGCTAAGCTAAGCAGCACGAAAATGCTTTAATCACCTTTTTATGAACACTTGCATCTTAATGCTGCTCACTGAAAACATCACTGTCAAACTTGGGAGTGTATGGTGTCTGCTATGCATGTGTTTTAAAGCAAGTCTGTCTGTGCTGCTGTTTAAGGTGTGAGGATATGGTGGATGTACGGCGACTGAAGATGCTTCAGATGGTACAGTTATTTAAATGCGAAGAGGATGCTGCTCAGGTATGAAAATGCCTACAGAATTTCATCATTCTGGTCTTCATAGTCCACTGGCTAAACTTGTGGGAATTGATAGTTGTACGGTATTATTTTTGTCACTTTCAAATGTAGTTTTGTTTAGTGACTTCGTACAGTGAAAATAAAGGATATATGACTGAAAATAGTGTATTTAGTAATTACATGCGTGACCCACTAGTTTGTGAAGATTTTTCCATATCATGTAGCTACTTCACCCTTTTAGATTAATTTATTTTTAATTTACTAGTTTTTATTCTTCTGTTTCTAAGGCAGTAGAATGGTTAAGTGAGTTGCTGGATGCTCTGCTGAAGACACACATTCGATTAGGAGATGATGCTCAAGAAACAAAAGTTTTACTGGAGAAACATCGAAAATTCGTTGATGTTGCACAGGTGAAATTAATTACTTTTTTGGCAATATGGGTTTTGTACAGTTTCAGATCTCCTAAATAAAATTGGTACCTATATGGACAATTATGGAGCAGCTGTTACTAGTCTTAATGGATTACCTCAGTGATTGAATGAAGTTGTGATTGCTAGAATTGCTGATGAGCCTAATGAGATTTTGAAGTTCCATCAACAGTAGTGACATTGCAGTCTACTGCCTTAGTATGTTCTGCTTCACATAGGCAATGCAAACCACAAAACATATAAAGTTCACATTGATTTTTTTAAAAGGCGTATATTTCAAAAGTCTTTATAAAGACTTTTGAAGGACTGCAATCAAAATATTGAAAAATGCGTGAGCTACTTGATTTCAGCCTATTTTGTGCTGTACTTGATGCTAATCAACTACTAAGTTAAATGCAGAGTTTTTGTGTGAGCTTTCTTTCCATCCTCTCCAACTTTCAGAGTACTTATGATTATGGGAGACAGTTACTGCAGGCAACTGTTGTCCTGTGCCAGTCCCTGAGATGCACCTCAAGATCCTCAGGGGACACACTTCCAAGACTGAACAGAGTATGGAAACAGTTTACAATAACTTCTGAAGAAAGAGTGCACCGGCTGGAAACAGCTGTTGTGTTTCATTCAAGTGCTGAAAAGGTGAGTGTTGTGTTTTTAGGAAGAAAAATTCTGTATCGGAATTTAAGCAAACAAAATGTAAGAAAAGTGAAGTTGTCAGTGTGTATTTCTTTTCCTTTCTAAATGTATTTTTAAAAAAAACAGAGGAATTTAAGCATATTTTTCTAATTGTTAATTTCAGTACTTAATGTGGCTACTGCTTGCATACCTATATTGGTGTAAGGCCTGCTTAACAAAAAAAAATAGCATCCTTGAAGTTCAGGTGCATTGAGTGGTATCTGGGAAGAACCTTTTTTTAACTTTTCTGAGGGGAACTATGATGTTGATAATAAAGCTTTTCTTAGCATGTTTTGAACTGTATTTTTAAAGGCAAGGAACACTTCTTGATTTGTGTTTTTGTGCAAGGTGTAATACAAAGCTATGAGGTCATTTAAGACCTTTAGAGGGTTAGAAGGAGTATTGCCTTTTAAGCCATATGCATTTTGAATGTGATAATCTTCTCACAAAATGCATAAATGAATTAAACTCACCAGTTTGATTTTCGTGCATGCTGTGCTGCAGCACCTTGTATTTTGCACTTTCAGAGTTCTGAACATGTTTTCTTCAAAACACACCTCTGCCTTGGTATGATTTTCAAACTCACCACTGTGCCCAGTTGTATGATGCTAGAAGCCACAGAGGAGGATTAGCAGTCCCCAGTCATGTCATGAGGGATTGTTGCTATTCAGTAACAGCTCGCTGAAGGGGGGAATGTCGAGAGTTTCCAAATGTCCGAACAATGTCCGTTAGTGTAGATCATGAGAGGTAGGGCCTTTTTGCCCAGGAACCATTCTTTCTGTGAAGTGATGCGTTTTAGAAGAGCAATTTAGAGTATGAATCTCTAATAGTCACAATAAAACTGCACATAACTGCAAAAAGCCTTGCAAAGGTAAATGAAAACAAATTCATTATGTCATTGAAGGAGAGTACGGATACAAAGTTGATTCATATACTACTTTCATTTATTAATTTCTTGTTTGCATTAATGGAAGATACTTTTTAGACATTGAGAGTTGCTGGAGGTTCACAAAAGCAGAAATACATCCTCTAAGCTGCCACAGATGGCTGAAAAAGGTTTTTTACCTGATACCAAATTAGAATTCTGTTGTTCATAAACTTGTAAAGGAGTTGATTGTCTCAGTCTGTATTATGAGCATTCTTTTATTACTGCAGTAATTTATTGCTATGTTTTTAGGCAATCATAAGTTTAAAAAAAGTAAACAGGTGAAAACATAATGCACTTGTTCAGAAACATAATTCTCCTAGCACTATTGTGACTTTTTAATGGGACTGTGAGGAAAATATGCTGTTGATATCCATGCTGCTCTGGAAAAGTGTAAGAAGTGGCTGAGGGAGAAGTGGAAGAAAATGCAGAACTAAGTATTAGTATTGGGTCCCAACCTCATCTGGAAACACTTGTGTTCAGACTTTTTTTAATCCTACCTGTTCTGTGCCAGATGTGGATTTTAGTTTTGAAATGGCTTGTAATGGACCCTTTGTTATTCATATTTATAGAATAGAATAGTCTGCTTCAGTTGGAAAGGACATACAAGAATCATCTGTTCCAACTGCGTCACCACTTCAGGGCTGGCCAATTTAAAGCATGTTAAGGACATTGTCCAAATGCCTCTTAAACACAGGCTTGGGGCATCGACTACCTCTTTAAGAAGTGTGTTCCAGTGTTTGACCACCCTCTCAGTAGAGAAATGCTTCCTAATGTCCAGTCTAAATCTCCCCTCACACAGCTTTGAACTATGCCCACGCATCCTATCACTGGATACCAGGGAGAAGAGATCAGCACCTCCCTCTCCCCTTCCTCAGGAACCTGCAGAAAGTGATGAGGTCACCCCTCAGCCTCCTTTTCTCCAGACTAGTCAAGCCCAGAGTCCTCATAGGACATTCCTTCCAGCCCTTTCACCAGCTTTGTTGCCCTCCGCTGGATATGTTCAAGGACATTCACATACTTAAGTTGTGGGGCCTAGAACTACATGCAGTGCTAAAGATGAGGCCACAGCATCATTGAATACAGCGGGATAATGGTTTCTTTTATTTGATGTGACTGACTTGATGCATGTTACTATTTTTAAGCATTTTATATTTATTGCTGTAATACTGTCTGGCAAGAATATATTTTCCTTTTTGTTCCCTCTTAAAAGTAACATAAAACTTTCTAGTACAGAACAGTGGTAGCCCTAAACTGTCTTCTCAATTATAGCTTAATTGATATTTTCCTTTCTTGAATTACACTGATATTTCAATTGATCTCATATAAAAGGGGCAGTGAAGATCCTGAAAGAGCACTCACTTTGCCAGTTAATGGCACTTTAAAAAATACATCCTTTGTCTACTTTATTCTGCATTTCTTTTTCATTTTCTTTTTTTTTTTAAAACAGATTTTGCAAGAATGTCCAGAGCAGCCTGAAGCTTTTAATGAAGTGGAACAATTTGACGAAATTGAAGCAGTTGGGAAATCGCTGTTGGACAGACTAACAGTGCCTGTAGTTTATCCTGATGGGTATGCAAAATGTTTTTCTAATGCCTACTAAATATGCTAAAGTTTCATAATAGTCTCGTATGCAGAAGACTCCTGAATGCTTATAGCTGAAATTAAAAAGGCAGCACGCTAATACTCATTAGAAATTCTTTTCCATCTTTTCATAGAAAGCAGGCAGGTCTAATTTCAAATGTTCCAAAGACAACGTGCCCAGTTTTTCAAAGTAATTAGTTTCACACTCATTCATTATTAGATTTTTGCAGGCTTTGCAGCAGTAGAGTATGTAGAAGTAACAGAAGTATGACCAGTCCCAATCTCTTCTCTCTGAAAAAATACAAGAGATTTGAATCATGGCTTTATGATTAATTTATTCTCAATTCTATCTGAAGTCTTAGCCCAGAACATGGAAGATAAATTTACATTTGATTTATTCAGCAAATAAGACAGTACTTCCCTTGTGAGCTATTCATACTAATTTAAAATTGGTCTTGAGCTACAAAAGCAAATTGAATTTGGAATCTCAGCCATAATAAAACTCGGTTCTCTGTCTTCAGTAAAATACACTTGTCCATTGTGATGATGAGCCTGTACTTAATTTCTTCTGCCTGAGTATAACCAAGTCTTGGAACTAGCCTCTGGGTGTGTAGGATCCTGCACCATAAAGAATGAGGTTTGAAATCAATATTTTGAGTTAGAGGCTGAAACCTCATGAGATGGTATCAGGCAACTGCATTATGGGTTACCTGAAGGCAATCTGAAAAACACAGTTACAGGAAGCTGGTCATGAATATTAATTTCCTGTGATCTTATTTCCAAAATACAATGCTTCTTATGCAGTATAGCTTCCTTCAGTAAGGAGTGCTACCCACAAAGATAAACACAGGCCTGAAATAGTAGTGATTTTTACTGCCCTTGCAGTAATGTATTTGAAAATAGTGGAAGATTTTATAGCTGGGGTGGGGGCGGATGGACACCAAAACAAAAACCCCAAGAAGTGCGTTGTTTCTTGAAGTATTTTGGTGTAAGTTTTGTATAGTAGACTTTAGCGACTCAGTAGAAGTAGCAGTTGCTATTTATTCTTAAAACCAATGTAATTTGCAGGTAGACTATTAAAGTAAAAACAAACATTAGAGCCTGGGAAAGCTCCCCATGAAAGAAGCTGCTTGCCACACTTCGGGGTTTGTCCTAATGTAATGTTCCTACAGCTGTAGGTATATATGCACCTGTATTTTAGGTGGACTGACTGAATCCTGAACGTTTTTTCTGACCCCTCTGCCGCTTCAGCAGAATTCTGCATGCGCCCCTTATCAAAAGAGGGATCTTAGCTGTCCTAAATCCCAGGGTCCCCTGATCATTGTCCCTAGGCATTCTATTACCGAAGCATTTAACAGTTTTCAAAGAGTTCATTCAGAAGTAATTTAAGAAATGTAGGAACACACAAAATGTCATAAAAAGTTTGAGGGCATGTTTGTCAGTGTCTTCTTGGAAGTCCAGCTCACTGTTCCCTGTCCTGCTCATGGCTTCTAATCTGTATCAGGAAAAATACCTGCCCAATACTGTGATCCCATGTGTAGTTGTGCAATGTGTTGTCTTTGGCATTCCTAGTCAAACTAGTCTACTCCTGCATGAAATAATTTTTCCGTCTGCTTATGCCTGTCCCCCCCAGCTCTGTCCAAATTCCTTTGTCCTACCACAATTTCCAGTCTTTGACCTCTGTGCTTTGTAATTAGATTTGATAACAGTTATTCTTCTGAAACGTATTCTGTTCAAATCATCCTTTTGCTGACAGCTTGGTTAGTGGTTTCCCTAACATTTCAACTGTTCTTCTGTTGTATTTGAATGAGGGAAATCAACTTATATAGCCATGTGTTCCTTTCAGTTTGAGAGATGGTTGACATAATTTGACAGCTTGTGGCTGGCTTCACATACACAGATTCCTTCAATCATGCAGCAATTGTGTAGCCTTAGAATTCATGTATAGACAGATTTCTTTGCTTGTCATAGTGCTCAAAACTGCCAGACTGACTTGGGTGGTAGCCAAAGAATGGTGTATTTAAAAAAAAAAAAAGTGTTATGAAGTATCTAGTTGCGTTTATAGAACAGTGCCCTGTTTTTAAGGGAATCTTTTGGGTGTAAAAAGGTTATCTAGTATTTGTAATAACTTCATCAAAACATGCTGTCAGGTATCATTACTGAGTCTCCAAAGCCTTTTAAAGGTGGCTTTTAAATTTCAAGAGGAAAAGTGCCTATATTTCTTATTTGCTTTGATTTTTGTAGTTCCATTCACATGTATGTTCATGTAATGTCTTTTCACTGATAACTTTTTGTGGTTTGTGGTTTGTTTGTTTTTTTTGTTTTAGGTCTGAGCAGTACTTTGGGAGCCCAAGTGATATGGCTTCTGCAGCAGAACACATTAGAGAGAAGATGAAGCTAGTTAGCCTGAAAAGGCAGCAGCTGAGACAACCAGAAGCCACTACCCCAGAGAGCTAATACTGACCCTTGTTTATGAATTCATAATAGGACTTCAGTTTGCAATCCAGCATGTTATTTGCATATTACAGAATTTGGCATAATATATTAAAATGCATTTCACAGATGTTATAAGTCTCATCTTTTTTTCAAAGTAAATGTTCTCAGCATCTTAACACTGTACATCTATCAAGCCATAATTATTTAACATGCTATGAAACCATAGATTCCAAGTATGTTATGAAAAAGAGCTGTAAACTTTGCACTGAAATTTGCTGTAAAGCTTTACCTGACATGTCAGCTGCTTCTTAGTTAAACAGCTGATGCAAGCTTTGAATGGTGCTAATAAAAGTGTTAGGAGTTCCATATTATGAAATTGTAGTTCTTTGCTTCCCCCTATGCCCAGGTGATATAGTAATTTTAGACTGTAGGTAAAGTTTCTGCAGTGTAGACTGTGGTGACCCTATAATTTTAATTTTAAATACTTTTTCTTTAAAAAAAAGATCGTTTTTGTTGTGCCAGTATGCAACCTGCCCATCAGATCTTTGATATATCAAATTCATTAAACAGATGTTTTCCTATTTGTATTGATAATGTATTAAAAGCTGTTTGTGCTTAATAAAAATCATCTTTTAAAATTAATGTAAATTTGTTCTGGTCTGTATTCTCAAATGTCGTTTGTGTTATATTTTTGTGATAAATGGTAGTACAGATAATCGCTCCCCCAGTATATTTACAAACTCTACAATTTTTCTTATGAAATGCTCTTTAACACTGTTAGCTATAAGGGGAACTGCTCTTGAACTATTATTTATAGGAGTGAGAGTCTGTGCTATTTTTTTCTTCCTGATAGCAGTACTTAACACAATAGTAAGATAGTATGTGCGTAAGTCGGTGTCATGTTAATAATGTAAGACTGGGACACCTCTCCAGTGCTTTATTTCTAAGTCTTGTTTCCCTTAGAATGGAGAATCTTGAATAATATGAACATACCTGGTAGTACCATTGAGGTTAAAGATTTTAATCTGAAAAATTATTAACATGAATTTCACAACTTAAAGTCATGAGATGAGTAATAAAATGTAATTATTAAAAATGGCTTCTCTGTAGCTTCACTGATAAAGGTGATGGGGGTTTTTTTTTCCTCTCAGGGTGTTTTGGCAGAGGAAATTCAGTTGTTTTTTGATGCATTTGATGCAGTGACACAATATCACATTAATACTAGTTTAAAACCAACTGAAGTTTCACAGATCTTATTTATAAAGAGGCTTTTTCAATACAGTCTTTTAAAATTTAATTTACTTTTTCAGTTCCATTTGAGAAAGCTGCTGTTACTATGGCTAATATTTGGATAACTTGAATTTATTTAGAAAGAATAAAAACATGGAAAACCTACCTATATTTAAGACAAAGCAAGATTATAGTCACTAAAAAGCACTGCATCTCCAGTTCTGCAGCATTTGTTTGTAAATCAAATCTACTTACAGTTAGTAAGGGTCTGCAATATAAAATATTAAAATATTAGTTTACAGTAAGCACGTGTTAAATACTTTAAGATTATTTGCAGGTTTCTATTTTATGTTTTATTGTATCTTTGTTCTTTTTAGGGCCTCAATAACACGCAAAACCAGAGCAGTATCAGAAACTCCTAACTCATTCATGTGGCAGCTGTGTGCCCAACTTGGAACTGATGACTGTTCACCTTAATAACCCCAACATTAATTTTGGCTCTGTGTATGAAGTCCAATCTTGAGGCTGTTCATATCTGTCGTCCAGCATTCCTAGAGGCCAGTGGATTCTGACTTTCTTCCTATTGTCTCTAGTTGAGACTGATATAACCCCTTGGGCTTTGCCAGCTTTTCCTCTATTCCCTTTTCCTTCCTCTCTGGAATTCCTTGCCTTTAGGGACATCGAGTGGCTGGTAGGGTTTTTACCAGTCACTTTGCTATTTACCTATTTTCTATGTATCAGGAATGATGGCAGTAGTTCTGTAGGTCATGATGCATAAGTCTGCCAGATATTTCTACATCCTCGCTATCAACTGTGAGACTTCCTGCCTTTACTGAAAGAATGAAACAAACACATATGTTGAATGTAACTGATTAAGAGATTCTTGTGCTGCTCTTCTCAGAGATGGTAGATAGACTCTGGTTGTACTTGCTACTGAACCTTTAGAAATGTACAACCCCTAATAGCATACGAAGTCCATGAGATCTATAGAGACATGCTCAAAGGCGAAACTCTGCTCAAGTAGTCTGTTGCTACTTGTCTGTACAGGTACTACTGCAAGCAGTAGTGGTGGCTCTACCTGTGGCTCTTGCTCTGCACTTTTTAGTAGCAAAAGCAATTCAAACAACAGTTTCAAAATACGCAGATATGGTTGGTTTTTGTTTTGGTTAGGTTTTTTGGACATTAATCACCTGCAGTGAGGGAACAGTGCTACCTGTAAGATGGGGAGATACCAACAGAGTATGGAAGGATTGATTGTGAGGATTGTAGCTATTACATTCCTAAGTATATTATGATTAATGACTAGGAAGTGATGGAGTCAACTCTGTTCCATGGTGATGAAATCAATAACAAGAATTTCCAAGTTCCTGTTAGCCAAATTTGGATGTATTTGAAGTGTTTTAAAATATGGTAAATACCGTGTCACTCTTTCTAGTAATGTAATCCTGAGTGTGGTTTTGGTGACAGTGAATAATAAGGAGCTTTGGAAAAGTGATCAGCTCAGTAGATGTCCCCCATTTTTAGTAGTGCATCAGTTGGATAGACTGGCAATCATATCATATGCCTATACGTATAAGCTCTTTTAATTGTGAGAGGTGTGTGGGCATTTGTATTAGTTTCCATAAAAATGTTTGATTGTTCACTGCTTAACTTTGTATTGTGGTTAGTAGGACTAATGGTTTGTTTTTTTCTTGGTTTGGAAAAAAGATTTGGACCATGGAGACTTGCACAGCTTGTGTGACTGACTTAGTGTTCAAATAGAGTTAGTTTGGAGGTACAGCAGTGGATGGAGACGGGTTGTGTGTGCAGTGGGATTGTATAGCACCACTTATGCTGTCACGCTAGCCTAAGAGTATCAGTGCCAGCTGACAAAAAGATAGGAGGAAGATTTTTTCCATCACAGTTAACAACAAAACAGTCAGTAGGTCCTGATCACAGGGAAGGGTTGTCATGGGCCTTGAACAACAGTAATGATGTTATGTTAACCTCCAGTTTCCTGAATTCTTTTTACAGGATAAGTTAAATCTGTATAAGGAGACTGTTAGGAAGGAGGAAGAAAGGAAGCTTTTGGAGCTACAGATGAGATTATATAATAGCACATTACATGAGGTCTGTAGCTAAAATGACGAGAGACATGTATGACAGCAAAGCTTTAGTGATTTCAAACTTCTGAAGTCTCTCTCTCATATCTCTACAGACTCTCACAACAGTAAAAAGGGAGTCAGCGCTGTAAAGATGCTTAGATATGTTAGACTTCTGTTCTAGCTTAAATAAAATAGTTAGGAGGTTTGTCTAAGCGTACAGGATACCAACCAATACATACATAACAGCAGAAGAGCCTGAATGTGAACTGCAGGGCCAAACCCAGTTCAAGTATCTGGAATTTACATAACATAGTTCCAACAAGGTAATTAATTCATTATCTTCTTGGAGAGATATCTGTTGTCTTTTTCAGGTTTGTGGAAAAGTGATATACTCTGAAATAAAATGCAAAGACAAATAAGCAGTTCTATTACTTCTGGTTCTAACTTGCATAGTAATTTTGAATTTTGGTAGACTGAATCTTTTCTGTAGTGTGTAATTTCATAATATGTAACCATGCAGGCTATTGCAGTGTTACTTCTGTGGAATTGAAATCAGATGTTAGAAAAGTACACTGGGCTTTCATTTTAAAATAATTGATTCCCACAATCATCCTACCTTTGTTTCCTCCACTGAAATAGTTCAATCATTATAATAGTGATGCCTGTCAAGACTGCATCTTAATTGAAAATTCTTCTAAAAATTGTCTAATCGCATGCTTTTTGCAAGGATATGGAGTCAAGGAGTTCTTCAAGATATTTCTCATCCGATGTTCAGTGGAGGTAGTTTCATTCCGGAGATTTCCTGTGTGCAAGTACAGGTAAGACTAAACAACCACACAAAAACTAGTTTGATTTCCCGCTTCTAATTGATCTCTCTGTTCAAATCTCCCAAACACATGGTAGTTTAGGACTATTTTTCTGTGACTTCAAGGTTCATTTGGAACCTGAAGATGAATCAGTAAAGAAACTTTTGAGAAAACCTCTGATTCTGTCAAACTGGAAGACATATTAATCAAACATTGAAAATATTCATAAAAACAGATTCTTGTGTGGCTGTAAAATTTTAGTTATGCTGATATAAGAATGTATAGAGATAAGATATAGTAATAAGTATTTAGTACATGTAAAGCATTGATGATACACTTAATCTCAAAATAGCAATGAAAATTAAGGCAACAGCTTTCTCTTTTCCTGTCAGAGTTGATATTAGGTATTACAGCAAAGATTATGGGAATATAATATAGAGACAAGAGGAAGGCTAAGTTAGGATATGAATACCTCTTTTGAACAGAGAGAAAAAAAACCCTTTCTTAAAGTTTCAAACGTGCTAAGGAAATAGGATGAAAAATATTTTTAAAAAGGTGAAAATCCCAATTTTTAAATTTAACTTCAGTTGGAAAAGTTCAGCTAATTTTCAATATACTAGTGATAATTATAGTTTATAAGCTGGAGAGCAAAGAGCTAGACTAAGATTTCAAACTTCTGAAGCATGAAGAAAAGCAAAGCAAACTTTAATCAGTCATAAGCTATCATTTTGGAATATCTTCAGAAGGTGAGACCGCATCTGGAATATTGTGTCCAGTTCTGGGCCCCTCAGTTCAAGAAGGACAGGAACTGCTGGAGAGAGTCCAGCGTAGGGCTACAAAGATGATCAAGGGAGTGGAGCATCTCCCTTATGAGGAGCGGCTGAGGGAGCTGGGTCTCTTTAGTTTGCAGAAGAGGAGACTGAGGGGAGACCTCATTCATGTTTATAAATATTTAAAGGGTGAGTGTCACGAGGATGGAGCCAGGCTCTTCTCGGTGACAAACAATGATAAGACAAGGGGTAACGGACACAAACTGGAACACAGGAGGTTCCACTTCAATTTGAGAAGAAACTTCTTCTCAGTGAGGGTGACAGAGCACTGGACCAGGCTGCCCAGAGAGGTTGTGGAGTCTCCTTCTCTGGAGACATTCAAACCCCGCCTGGACACCTTCCTGTGTAACCTCATCTGGGTGTTCCTGCTCCGGCAGGGGGATTGGACTGGATGAGCTTTTGAGGTCCCTTCCAATCCCTAATGTTCTGGGATTCTGTGAAGGTCATTATGTGGAAACAAGTGACTGTATTAGCAAGAGTTGCACAGATAATTTACTTCAGTAATGAACAGAAATGGCAACATGATTTTTACTGCAGATACACCACAGGTTTTAAAATAGTAATGCTGTTTTGTTGGTAGTTTAATGACAGCATTGGAATGTCAAATGTGTTGTGACTACCTAATGCTACAGGAAAAAGTACCTTTTTGTGCACAAGCAACTAGAACACAGAGTGTGCTTAAAAACTTAAAGTAATTTTAAAATGTTAAGCATGGCTTTTTTAATAGTTCTAATTATAAGAATATATATTTCACGTATTAGCAAGCCATATATTACATATTTGCTGTTCCACAAACAACTAACCGTTGATTGCTGTCAGACACTACTGATGCAAGCTCCTGTTGGGAAAACTCTAATGACTTTGGTTTTGTATGTAAAGAAGAATACTAATATGATATATAAAATATCCTGTTTATTTATTAAGCTCAGACATCTGTGCTTAAAATGTCCAAGTAGACCAGATGTAACTATTCCTAGTTTCTAATACTCAGTATATAGTAGTCTTTCTTTCAGAAGGTTGATTTAGTCATAGATTATCTGTCAAAATTCTATAGCAAACCATGCTGCTGACTTCACATGACCAAAATGACATGTATGGCTGCTTTGCACTGCCGGCTAAAACATGGTTGTGACCCTATAAATGCACTTGGCTTTTCTGAGGATCCTGACTTTACATATCCCAATCTTGTTCTGTCTACTCTGCTACAATACCATCACTGTCAAAAGGCCACATGTACATAAAATAGATTAGAAAATAATGAAAA